>NC_143208.1:19083163-19383163 GCF_030267445.1 Bombyx mandarina | reverse complement strand
TCGTTGCATGTTCCGTAAAGTCAATTATTACTATAATACTACAATCTAAAAATGATTAACACCAATCTTAATAGAGATATAGGCTACAATTGTACATTTTTAAGAAATAATTAATCGCATATCTTCTAAAGGACGAGGGGGCTCTATCGATTACTTAAATGTATTGTCATTAAATAAATACACTATAAAACTTATCTAATCTGATCTTTCGAATGCTTGACAGGTTTTCTGTTCACCGTCTAGTTATCACACGTAAAAAAGGCAGAATTAAAACAAAAGTAGTACTTAATTATCTTTATGAGTTGTGAAAACCGAAGAAAGCTGTGGACTTTATACAATATTGATCCTCATCGTTGGAGCCGTTATCGAATCGTACGATATATATTTATATGTACTGCTCACTTTAAAATCTTTGTAAGAGATCTTTGTAAATAGTACATTCTTTGGTAGGTATCCAAAAATGCGTAAGTAATAAAACAATATTGTTTTTTATTATTAAGTACCTATAAGGGTAATTTCGCTATGATCAAATATCATCAATGAGCTATAATCAATTATCTAACCAATAAATCAACTTGCAGCTTACCATACTTTACTTAATCTTCCAAGAAACACTAATAATAATATGATCTTCCAATCCAATCAATTGTTCATTCAACTATGAAGATATTGATCTAATGGAAGTGATAGTAATGTAAGTTGCCACAGTCTGTCCTATTTTAATTTAATAATATTTGAAACAAAATTAGAACACTAACACACAAATGTGATTCGCAATTGAAACATAATTAAACTTTGAGAATTTGAAATATTCAGAATGAAAATTGATTTAAATGTAAAATATTTTTTTTTACAATTAGGAATGTTCGGCGCGTGATGTCGCAACAAATGTGACCAAAGTCTGTGTTTAAGTTATACGAAAAATGTAAATATTTCTGTTCTACATTCCAATTTTCTTCTTGAACTTTTATATACTTTTGCGATGCTTTCATATTTTAATAATGTTAATACCCATAATTATTATACACATAAGATCAGTTAATAATTAAAAAAAGTAGTAATGATGATTTCATTGTAAACCATCGGCGTGTGAGACTGGGAAGTGTTTCTACTAGTAGCTGATCTCTCTTTCCGATTTTGTAGATTTTTTTTTGTCATTAAATTTGTAAAGTTTCAAGCAAGGAAAATGCTATTTCGTACATAATTTGGGATAGTTAGTTTTATATAAATATAGTTACACTTTTACTTTTTAATTAATTTAAAAATGATGCCCCTGCATTGTGACTTTTATTGTAATGGTGCTTTATTTAAGTTCATAATATACGTTTAAATAAATTTAAACAATGTAAATAGTCTATTTAAATTAGCAACTTTTTTGTACATCTTTTTGTAATTAGTAATGTATTGGTTGGTTGCTTAGGCGCTATTACGCTTACTATTGTGGCTATTATTTTAGTGCTGTTGATAAATCTCTTGGCAGTGTATGTTATGAATACATATGTCGCGCAGCATAGTCAGAAAATAAAAGATTCTACATTTGTTAGTCATTGAATAACAATTTTGAGAAATTAGTGATTCTCAAAATGTGGTGGATTCATTACTGGTTATATGCAATCACTTGTTTTGGGTCACTGTGCTGGTTCTGTAATTATTTTTTATACATTACTATCGTATATATGTAGACCTGAACAACTTAAGTAACATTTTAGATTCACCTTCCACCACCACCACCACTTCACCACAAAGTCGACTAATGTCGGGTCTGAATCTATCATTGTTGAAGAAGTGTTGACAGAGTCTAGTTGTACTTATTTTGTCATATTTCTTTCCAGTATCAATGAACATTGAAAAATGGGTTAAAGATTATTATCGAATTAACATACATTGTCATTTAAATTGTATATAGTTTTCATATAATAGGTTGTTCAATAAAATCTTGGCAACTTAATAAACTATCAAACTATTAGCCCTATAATTATGTGCTATGAAGACTGAAGAAACGTAATAGATAAAATTTGAAATCTTCACTAGTTTGTTGTTAAACAGGATAAAAATAATAAGTCAATACATCCTGTTAATATAATAACCTAATAGTTATTTATAATACACTAAATAATTGACCAATTTAGAATAAAAGTATATTAAGAGAAGTTGCTTACTGTGCATTACTACTAAATAGATATGACATTAAAATAAAATAATTGATTTGTAAGGATTTCATAACATTTTTTCAGAGTAATTATTAACCTTTTATAAGAAATCTTAGAACGTAAGTTTGTATTATGGTACTGTCTATTTTTTTTTACTTTGGTAACATTATGTAAAATAATTACTGACATGAAAATGACGGGCTCTATATGTCCACATATACTTAATATATAAAGTACAACATGTTTTCATTAAATTATTGTTTTTTCTTTAAACATGTGGAATTACATGACAAACTTAGTTATCATGGAAGGTTGAGAAATAATGCTATGCTAAACATAAGTTCACATACCCAAAGACCCAATTCAGAAAATGTATAAACTTTGAAAAATAAAAAGACTGGATTATTAAAGTAACATAATGTTCAATATTATAATGAACTGTTGGTGCATGTCTCAAAAAGCCTATTCAAATGTATAAATATGCCAAATATTACAAGACTTGGGACTCTGTGGTGTATAGTTTAGCCAAAAATATGTTTCCATGCTTTCATTACTTAAATTAGTTGAAAACTAAAATGATGTTTATTCATATTTTTAGATAATTATATAAATATGAAATACTAACTAGTTTCATTTATGTGTTATTTCATTTTATTATCATTTTGTGGCCTGTTTCACGCCTAAACATAGATAATATAATTATTATGATATAATTTTATAAATAATAGTCAATTTTACACGTAGCATCGTGCACTCCACAACATTTTCCCCACACACGTCTATTTTACACGTTTTCCTTTTATTGCTTACCACACTGTATGTATTAGTTTTTAGTCTTTTTTTTCTTATGCTTATGAGAGGCTTTTTTGGCTTCTCCTTGACGTGTAGGTGAGCTCACGGGGCTCAAACCGGGATTGTTGCTGACACTAGTCCTAGCAAGAGCAGTGCTTCGGAGAATCTGCGACCGGATCGGAAATGCGACCCATTGACAAGATCGACGAGAAATTCAGTGGAAAATTTTTGTCTCAAGACAGCACCGCTCTACTATAATCGGCGCCCATCTCTGCGCGGTATAAATACAAACAGGGTAATGGATAGGACATTGTTAGTAATATCTGCAACCCATTAACGTTAGCGTAGCGTTTGAATTTTTTATTTATTGCTTCGTTGGGTGGACGAGCTCACGGCCCAACTGATTTTAAGTGGTGGCCGGAGCCCCTAGACGTTACAAACGTAAATGCCCCTACGTGCAACCCACTTTGGGACATGAGTTGTAAGGTCTCACTTTAAAAGTACAACGGCTGCCCCACCCTTCAAACCGAAACGCATTACTGCTTCACGGCAGAAATAGACAAGGTGGTGGTGCCTACCCGTGCGAACTCATAAGACGTCCTACCACCAGAATGTCCTAATAGGTTCCTTATTTATGTGAACCCGGTGCCCAACATGAGACAAAAGTATTTTAAACTCGTGGTCATGAATCAGGGGACGTCATGATACGCGCTAACATCAGTAAGAGGGAAGGCACGAAGAAGGTGCCACTATGGAAGCAGAGTATTTACTTTGTATTAAATTTATTAATTCAGTCTACGATTGTGTTCATCAAATGAAGTCATTTAAAGATGGCGTTACTGTAGCACAACTCCTAAATTAAAAAGGAAAGGCAAAGGTTTTATTATTATTAATAATATGCGATTTTAGGATATAGATTTCATAACAAACGTATTTTTTTTCTCTTAGGTATATAATAACCATACATAATATTTTTATCTTTATGATTTACGACTTTCTCATAACTTTTTCATTAATTTCTATAACCAATCTCAATCTGTTTGGAAATTGCGTTCCTGAAATTTTTTGGCCATTGTTAGGAAGCAATCTTCCTTCTATTTTGAACAATTTTGTACTGGAAGAGTAAAACCCATATGAGAGAATTTTCCTTTAAACTGTTTTTATGAGGAGAAAATGTTTTTTTTTTTTTTTTCCTACCTAAGCTGACAGCCTTGAGAAGCTATTTCAGCGTAACCCTAACTTTTGTAGGTGAGCTCACGGGGCTCAAACCTGATGACGTTGCTAACACGAACCCTAGCAAGAGTCGTGCTTCGCAGAATCTATCACCGGATCGGAAACGCGACCCACTGAGAAGATCCGGCGAGAAACTCAGTGGGCTGTGTCTGAGAGTTAATTTACTCGTCGAGCCCTTCGTCGCCCTTCGTCGTTCGACGAGAACGGTGACCGGTGCTTGAAGTACCTAGAAGCACCGTTAGTGGATCGGGAGGATCCGAGATGACGTGTTTTGGGCGACGTCGATTGCTTTCCATTCTGTCCGCAGGATCGGGAATGTAGTTACCGGCGGCCACGATGAGAGGGTTCTCGTGTCGTGCCGCTTTATCGAAGTGGGGAGATAATGTAACAGAAAGTAAAATGACCAAATTCACGTACTTATTTTCCAAACCAGAACATCCGAAAGAATGTTATCACGACTATTATTTTATGCTTTGGTAAGGAGTGGACGGCGAATAGTATGATTATTTTTATTGTTTAGCAATTATTCTTATTTACGTTACGTAATTTATGAGTATAAATTTACCTTCTAAAAAAGAAGATAATAACCTCTCAATTTCAAAATTTAGTTGAATGTAATTAATGTTAATTTCACTAGAAACAGACGTTTCTTGTTGAACTATTAAAATCTAGAAAGAAAATGGAGGTCATATTACTGATCTGTGATGAAGATGTTATCAAAAAAAACAAACATAGAAACATTCAATTTTTGTAGTATTAAACTTTTCTTACATTTTATTTTCAGTTTTG
Source organism: Bombyx mandarina (assembly GCF_030267445.1). Classification (NCBI taxonomy): domain Eukaryota; kingdom Metazoa; phylum Arthropoda; class Insecta; order Lepidoptera; family Bombycidae; genus Bombyx; species Bombyx mandarina. The sequence goes on along the minus strand of NC_143208.1, from coordinate 19,378,199 downwards.
TAGATGAAATTTTATTCTTTGCAATTTTTAATAAAGGTTCGTATGGCTTAAAATGTCTCGTTGGGATGCGAAAGCCGTACTTAACCGTTAAATTGAAGTGACATTTCGCGTATCCGATAAAACCGGTTTTGAATAAATCTAAAGTGACACGTCCACCCACCCTGTCAAACATCTACTGGTCCTGTAAATCTGCATGACGATTTTCATGTTTTAACCATTAAAAATGGTAAGAAAACAATTTTTACACTGAAATGCGTTTAAGTGATCGATATTCCAAAGACAAGATTTCCGAAAAAGTTAAAGCCACGTAATGCGCAGTCGTCATCACTTTGTCATCTTTGTAATGTCGGCACTTGCGCGATGCAAAAATTCATTTGTAATTAAGGGTAGTTTCATGTGTTGAGTGCATTTATAACGTGGTATCGCTATGTTTCTGAAGCCTCTGCGTCTGGATATCAAGAGGAAGCTGACGGCGCGGTCGGACCGAGTGAAATGCGTCGACCAGCACCCGTCGGAACCCTGGCTGCTCTGCTCCCTGTATTCAGGAGACGTTAACATATGGAATTATGAGACTCACGCTCAAATTAAGAGATTTGAGGTCAGTTTATATACAATATATTAATACAATATAGTATTGTGGTTTCAAAATAATTTTACAAAACTCAAATTTGAGCTTATTTTCGAAACCAACTGTACTGTTTTGAAACCATAGTACTTAAACATTAAATGCGAAATGAAACTGTAGCCGATTTAATCTTCTAGTACTTCTAAGAAAATTGTATTAAACAGTATCTGTGTCTGTAAAATTTTATAATTTTACTGCCACTCACTGCTAAGCTAGCACTAATTTAAGATAATTACATATAACTTTGATCTACAATATATGGCTATAGCCAATTTAATTTCATCCCATACATAATTAATATTATAATATTTCATTTTTAAAACAAATGAAGGGTCCTTATCATGATTACATTCACCACATTGCAAGTCTTGAAAGACGCGAAGTTAAAACTTATAATTTATTTTGTAAGGTGTTTTATGTAAAGATGATTTTTATTCATAATCACAACATATTTTTGTGCAATTTCCTTGAATAAACAATAAATAAGAAATTCACCATAAACAAACAATAAAAACTATTTTTTAACTATTCTGAACGTAATCTGGACTCCTGTTTCTATGAAACTGATTTCTTATTCAAACTTAATGTGTGAAAAATATTTTCCCTAAGCAACCTGATAATAAATATTTCTCTGTTATCTTTACATTACAAAACAATTAAGTTTTATCTGTTAAACAGTGACTGAAATAAAAATATTAGATGGAATTTATTTATTTTAAAAGCTATGACTGTTTGTCATATTTGTTATGATAATGTATATTGTTATGATAATAATAATATGTTCTAAATATATGAAAAAATTATATAACAAATAATGAGTTAAATTCTAAAATGTGAATAAGATTTATTTAATGGAATGTTCTTTGTAATGAAAATTAAATTATTTAATTAACATTATAAAATTCCTTCTAAAGTATGTAGTGATTCACACTTGAATGATTTAAATTAGCCATGCACCTCTTTTTTTCTGACTAGTATAATTTTTATTGTCCTGGATGGTTTTGGCCCTTGATTACATGCTAATAATGTTTCTCACTTGTTTCAAAATAGTTACTCACTGTTCAGACTGGAGTTTATTCCTGCCTTGTGTCAGATAAGAGTATTCAGAAATACTGCTCTAATAGTAATAGACAACCAGTGTAGTTCACAATTCCGTCCACCATGTGTGAGGTCAATTGTAATAAATGTTCTGCCTTTCGAAAGAGAATTCATATTTGCTTTGCTGTAGAAATAGGTAGAATGGTGACAGTTACTTGGATGGACCTACAGTATACTACCACTAGTAGTAGTAAGTAATTACATTAATTTATGAATGTGGATCTTTGTTACTCAATATTATTATTTTGTCATAGCTCAAAAATAATCTGGAATATATAGTGAGCCACTCAAGGCCAAAATATTCATTAGCCTGACAGAAATTGTTAGTTTTCCCAGACTAAGATGTACATTGTATTAAGCTCTGCCATCAAAAACCTCCACAGTGAATTTAACATCTAAAGTATTTATATTTTCTCTGGTCAACAGTACGAAACTGCATGCAAAAGCCCTGTTGATATGATTTGATAACTAGTACACCCAAGATGCTTTCAGCTTAGGTTGCAAAAGGTACTGCTTGAAGAGTGCATTCTCTGTACCAAGAAGGTAATGAATATTGGTCCAAGTAAGGTAATATTATGGTTGATGCTGTATTTGAGCCTCAATGAAGACATTTAATATTTTGGGATAGTCACCACCAATCTGAGTAGGTCTCATTGACTCCCACCTGATATTAATAGTGATGATATTCCCTCATGGAAGTGATATATATTAATACCACTACAAAAATTCATACTTGCCTGTGATATTTGAACATCAGAACACTTGTATCTCTTGAAATTATTACCAGAGGCATCTCATTTAGGTTTTGATGATTATAACTTCATTTCAGCTCCTCTGTAGTTTGGTTCTTGCACAAATATTAAACGTAAAACTGTTCAACAATAGCAGCAGCGACATAAAAAAAACTGAAGTAAAATTAAATAGTGCAAGCCATATTTTGCAAAGCATAAACTTTTTACCCTTCCTTGTCTATATATATACGAAATTGCATCTTTTGTTAAAACTTGTCCCAATAGATTCACTAAGATGTCTAATGTGGCAAACAGAAATCGACGCGACGATAAGCTATGTTTTCCAAAACCAAAACTACATTAAAGAATAATAGTATACTAGGTATGAGCGTTAGGATATTTAATAAACTACCGAAGAAATTAAGAGACTTAGATGATTTTAATTTTAAAAAAACCTAAAAGGTAATCTTATTAGTGAAAATTATTATCACGTGAATGATTTTCTTGGGGATGACATTGAAAATAAATGGATTTTTAATTATTAGTTGAATTATGGATGAATGAATGGTAAATTATATAATATTATAACTATGCACTGCACTAAAATTCGCATGTCAAATAATGACAAAGCATACACGCTGCTTTTAATTTATGTAATAACTCATTTTCACTATGCTTGGCGAATAAATGATTTCTTTCTTTCTTTCTTTCTAATAAAAGATATCAAGAATATTCATTATTTATCATGATGGATGAATTATAGATTAATCATATATATTAGAATCAGTTCTAACTACTATTAATTATGAACCTTAATGATGACAGTTTCACCATTGAAAGTACTCATTGAATTGAAAGAAATCCATCATTATTAAATATGTAATATTATGAAATAAATCATGGAAAACTTGTACATAAACATGCTTTTTAGCATATAAGCTTTGATTCTTAGATTATAGCTATATAAGATTATAGCAATAGAGAATCATCATGAAGTAACACAAATTTCAAAACACCATTAATTAATTGATAGCATATTGATTTATTTATTTTTATTTAGCATTGGGGAAGGCCTATGTCCAGCAGTGGCCAGATAAAGGCTGATGATGATGATGGTGATGATGATGATGATGATGATGATGATGATGATGATGATGATGATGATATTGATTTATGTCAATAAAAGCATTTGAGTCAGTGAACTGCAACTCAGTTACATTATACTCTCTGAATGTGTTATGAAAGGTTCACATAAATTAATAGTTAATGTTTACCTACAGTCAACTTTGTTCTTAGCATATCTTTTTTATTGCGTAGATAGTCACACAATGAGGTCACAGTCTACTAAGACAAAATTAGTTAACAGAGTCCATAGACATCACCAGGTGAACATCCCAATAACTTTGCGAAGTCTCCATTTAAATCGAATCACATGACTGCTTCCATACAGTAGAAATGGGAACAGTGGTACCTATACATACATGCATACAGGCTTATAATATGCCCACCACCAGATTATAAAAACCCCTCTAGTTAGTTTCTGTCTCGAAAGGAAACAGGCCCTTGTCACAGTTACAGTTTTTCCAAGGTTCATAGCATTATTTTTCAAAAAGAACATAATTAATATATTTTACCAGAAAATTTATACACATCTATTCAGTAATTGCTACTTAAGTAGCTTTAAATTGTGTCCAAGAATGGACTCCTTGTATGTGGCAAAGTTTTATATTGTTAATGATAGGGACAACAGCTGTATTTAACATTGTTCTACTGTCATTGTTATCTCATTCATTGCTTAAAGATGACTGGAAAATCAGATTATCTGATGAATGGTGTTTTTGTTTTATTTTCTTAATGATACGAACATAAATGGCTGCTCATTTGTAATACTTGAGAGTGCTTTGTTTTCCAGTACTTTTACCTAAAATAACCAAGCATTTTGTAGCAAAACACATATACACAACAATTGTACAATTGAGTTGAATTCTATGACACTATTGGATATTTAATAATTAAAGTCAGATAGATACCTTATTTAAATGAATTGATCATATGACTTTTATTAAAGCAAATATTTGGTGCATATGTTCATTGTACTATCAATACATATCAATTTACTGTCCATCAATTGATTGATTGACTGTATTAGAGGGTTGTCAAGAAATTGAGTCTATACAGTGTCTTCAACCTTGAATATGATGTTGGAGTATTGCAGAGTACAATTGCCATTGGATAACTACTGTTCTATGTTTCAAAGCAGAACGTTTGCTAGGTATAATAAGCTAGGCGGTATTTTTTTATTTCCGTCAGTAATTACATAATATTAAAAAATTAAGTGATTGAAAATCATGTTTCTAAGACTACTTTTTTTTTGTATTTTCAAATGAATTCTGTGCTTTATACTCCGTATTATTTAAATTAGAGTAAACATAATTCTGTAAGTAATTCAAAAGGCCTCCAATTACAATACATAGTAAATTTTATAATATTCGTTTTATTTAAACAGGTATGTGATCTCCCGGTGAGATCAGCAAAGTTTGTTCCCCGGAAGAACTGGGTGATAACTGGCTCAGATGACATGCAGATACGTGTATTCAACTACAACACCCTGGAGAGGGTTCACTCATTTGAAGCACATTCGGATTATGTGCGATGCATAGCCGTTCATCCCACACAACCGTACATATTGACTTGCAGTGGTGAGTACTTGAAAGAAATAGATGTACTTGTCTACAATTTGCATAAAAACAAACTCACAAATTCTGTTTTACTTGGTTTGATTTATTTTATTTAGCTTAATAATATATAAGTATGTTTGTCCGATGAAGTCTACAAAACCTTGGGTTTTATTTTAAAACTGTTAAATAAACTTGAGGAATATTTAATTTTAATTGTAGCTTGTAAGATATAAGATAGTTTGAACTATTGAAAATAATTGTAGGGGTTTCTGATCCGTATCTAATTTTACTACACGGAAAGGAACAGAGAGAAAAAATATGATGAGCTTGGAATGACTTAGGCCTATCAAGCATTACATACTGCATATTGACAAAGAGAATTTAGAAAAAAGTACAGTATCAAATAAACACAATATTTCAGATGATCTCCTAATCAAATTGTGGAACTGGGACCGTAATTGGACATGTCAGCAAGTATTCGAAGGGCATACGCATTACGTAATGCAGATCGTTATCAACCCGAAGGATAACAATACCTTCGCAAGCGCAAGTCTCGACACTACTGTGAAGGTAGGAATAATGGCGACGTATTGACGCCAACTGCGTTAAGATCCTTTCTCTTGTTGATATAGATCAGTAAAAGCGATAAAGCTCTTGTGGTAATTAGTGCTTAAAACGAGAATGTTGCCGCGTACTTTAGGACAAGAGAGATGGTATCGGTTTCATGGTTAACCATGAACTCTGAATGAAGAATGGATTAGGGGCAACAAGCACTGAAACTGATGGTGAGGAGTGTTAGCTCGCGTGTGTAGGTACCACGAACCTGTCTCATCCTGCCGCGAAGCAGACATGCCATCTAGTTTGAAGGGTGAAATAATTAGCTTTTACACAATATAATGGGGACCTTGACCTCATCCACCAATCGGCAACATTCACGTGGATATGTCTAAAATAGTTGAACTTTCTTAATGTTTATCGTACTATTTTTAGGTTTGGCAACTTGGTGCTTCTATATCGAACTTCACTTTAGAAGGTCACGAGAAAGGCGTCAACTGCGTGGACTATTATCATGGCGGTGACAAGCCCTACCTCATCAGTGGAGCTGATGACAGGCTCGTCAAAATATGGGATTACCAAAATAAGACATGTGTACAAACATTGGAAGGTAAGTTTTAATAGAAGATTGTGCGTTTCTTAGTCCTGCATTGATTTAATCCGAGCTTTAAAAAAATCAAATAAAATATATATTCCTGGGACTTATTACGAGAAGTAGACGACAGAATGTCATCGGGTTGGGACGGGGCCTAAATACGCAAACATAACTTATCTCATTCTTGGACAGGTCATGTTCAGAATGTATCAGCAGTATCATTCCACCCCGAGCTTCCGATCCTGCTGACCGGTTCTGAAGACGGCACCCTCAGAATATGGCACGCAGGCACCTACAGGCTCAAGTCTTCCCTAAATTATGGTTTCGAAAGAGTATGGACGATATCCACCATGCACGGTTCGAACAACGTCGCTGTAGGGTGAGTTTCTTGATGGTAACTCAAGATGTGAGTTATTTTAGTCCATTGGCGATTATATTTTAATTAAATGTAGGTTTCATTATTATGATAAATTGGATCAAAGTAATATCTGGTTGTAATGGTAGGAGACTTAATTATTTTTCTCAATATTAATTTCACATTTGTTATTGATAGGTATGACGAAGGTACGATAATGATAAAAGTGGGCAGAGAAGAGCCTGCTATATCTATGGACGTGAACGGAGGAAAGATTATCTGTGCTAAGCACTCTGAATTGCAGCAGGTCAACTTGAAGGCTCTCCCTGAAGGTAACAAAGCAAAATTAAAATCAAATGTTCAGTTTGGTAGTTTTCTTATCTTATAATAAGACGCATTAATAAAAGATAGAAAAAGTGTGTATGAGTGTGAGAGAGAAAGAAATATTTAAATACTTACTCTGCTGGCACTCAAGATAAGACCCAAATACTCTTTACTGCCTATAAAATTATAAAATACTAATAAAATAGCATTGTCTATTTTTCTGGAATCAACAGAACTTTCATTACAAACACAAAATTGATTTTGAAGTATTCTTTAAAATTCAAAATGCGCTAAAAATTCAATCATTGCAACACAGTTCTTTCAATATTTAGGCACAGAAATAAAAGACGGAGAGCGTGTACCAGTCGTTGCTAAAGACATGGGCTCCTGCGAGATATACCCACAACGATAGCCCACAATCCAAACGGTAGATTCGTGGTGGTGTGCGGTGATGGTGAGTTCATCATATACACCGCGATGGCTCTGAGGAACAAGGCGTTCGGGACGGCCCAGGAGTTTGTATGGGCATTCGACAGCTCAGAGTATGCGACTCTAGAGAATTCATCTTCAGTTAAAGTCTTCAAGAATTTCAAGGAGAGAAAAAGCTTCAAGCCCGAGTACGGTGCTGAAGGTGAGAACAGTACGATATTTTTTATTTCCATTTTACTTTGTGATTCAATTTTGTAAACAGGTTTAAAAGTCGACAGGGTCAAGAATGGAGTTATTTATATAATTTTATGGTTACGCACAACAAATTTAACTACTTTAAATCACATATCAGCTGATTTCTTGTTTATATGAAAAATCTCTTTACTACCTAGTATGAATACATGATTTTCTAAATAATATACTGAAACAATCTAATAAAAATGCTCAAGTTTAGTTTATGATTGTAAAAGTTAAAAGTATTATCGAAATAAATAATACTGTTTACCGTTGTAAGATTATACTGTAGTGTTTTGTTCAGGTATATTCGGAGGTTACATGCTCGGCGTGAAGTCTATCAGCGGAGTAGCATTCTCGTTCTACGATTGGGAACATTTGGAACTTGTCAGACGGTACGATTGTCATCTATATCTAATTTAGATTTTTACAAGAAATTATGTTTCTAAAACATTTAAGAAGAGTTGTTATGTTTACAATTTTTTTGTCGCGACAACAATTTGCTCAATGTCACTCACGTCCTTTTTATACCACTAAACTAACAATTGTTCAACAGTATTGAGATTCAGCCTCGTCACGTGTTTTGGTCCGAAAGCGGGAACCTTGTGTGTTTGGCTACCGATGAAACTTACTTCATCCTGAAGTATAACGCTGCTGTGGTGACCAGAGCAAGGGAGACTAATACCGACATTACTGAGGATGGAATTGAAGATGCGTTTGAGGTAACAAAATTATAAATTATACCAAGGCGGTCAGATGATGATAAGGGTCAATTCCCACTGAAAGAGCAGCGGCCGGCAGCGTCTTTTTGAGGCAAAATATTACAAACTATTTTGAATCTTATCTACGTGATTAAAAAGTTCATAGTCATTTGAAGGCAAAGGAGGGGTAGCGTGGCGTCGCGAGGCTGCACGAGCCTTCTACCGACTAGTCAAAAGAGGCGCCGCGCGGCTGATCGCGGCGCAGCTAGCTGACGTGCGGCCGACCGCGGTGCAGCTGACAGACTCGCGGCTGCGCGCGAGCGACCATTTCATACCCGCCCGCCCTGCCGCTTGCGCATTTCGCGTCATTTTATTAGAGGGTATCTTGTTCTTCTTCTACAGCCAGTGCTATGATGCATAAATCCAAATCCACCATATTTATTGCCACACAACTTTCCTTGAGTGAAGTAGATCGCACACTAGTTTTCAAAGCTACCGCGCGGAGGCTCATTGCGGCGCCTCGGGATGCCGCGCTGCCTCTCGCGGCGCCGCACTGCCCGCGCGGCGCCGCGCTCAGTCACTTGCTCTTACGGCCGCTGCGCGCCGCTGCTCTTTCAGTGGGAATAGACCCTTACAGTTCAATTGAAGCTTAACACGAAATGGATCATCTTCTTCTGCCCTTCTACGTCAGATGTCGCTGCGCTAGCAAACCTTTTTTCATCATATCTGAATACAGAAGTCATTTAATGTTCCTTTGACTATGACTATTGTGTCTTTGTCATCTAATATACTGCTTACAGCTAAATACATAATCAGTCACAGCTTACTGAGTTGAGTTAAAGGGTTTTTTCCCTTCATGAAATGGTCAGATTTAAAAAATAAAATATGTATCTAATTGCAAATGTGTAGAATTTGTTTTTAAATATATATATTTTTTCTAGAACGGCATATCTTTAAACTTTAGCTTGTGAATTAAGCTAAGAAAATAAAACATTCTTCATAATAGAGTTCCATGTAAGAATACACATAGGTATTTATTTAAATAAAATTGAATATGTTAGATTTTTTCTCTTTTTTTTTTAATCCACCTGATGGTGAGTGGTTACGTCGCCCATGGACTTCAGCAATGCCACGAGCAGAGCCAAGTCGCTGCCTACCGTAAAATAATATCTTACATTCAACAGGTAGTTGGTGAAGTCAACGAAACAGTGAAGACAGGCATATGGGTCGGAGATTGCTTCATATATACCAACACACTGAACAGGATAAACTACTACGTCGGCGGTGAGATAGTCACGGTTGCGCATCTCGACCACACTATGTACATACTGGGATACGTTGCTAAGGAGAACAGGTAAATCTATATATACAACATGTAACATATTTAACGCACACCCTCAAACACCCCAATTAGACTTTAATCGTATAAACGCTATGCATACACCGAATATTATTTATATGTGCGTTAACATTGATTATTTGTGAAATTAGTTATTCCCATTTCGTGGAAATAAAATGGTCACCGATTCACACTCCGCTGCGCACGCACACACAGACACCTACTCGCCGCGCCGCTTGTTCAATGCACTTTAATGACCGTTTTCGTATTTGTTGTTTTATGTTAGATAATACTGCAATGTCACTTTTCACTTTATCAAAGGCGGTTATTATCTTATTCTTTAGTTCTTCGGCACTTATTGTCTGTGTGTTATAAACTAGCGATTTAATTCGCCCCCACAAAAAAAAGTCGAGAGGCGTCAAATCAGCTGATCTAGGAGGCCACTGACAGAAAAGACATAGCGAAATATGGGAGATATTTTATTTGCACTATCACTTGACCTCTTATCGATAAGGTGGATGCGACGTGACTGACTTGTCAAAAATATTTTGTTGACTTCGTTGTTTAGATTTTTCTTTGATCACCGCCGACGCAACCGCGTCGCCGCGAACATCGGGATTAGCCTGCCGTTTATTGTAAGAATATTAAGCCGACGAAAGAAAGGGATAGTAATTATTTTTGTATTACGTGGTTTTCTTTTATGTATTGTAGTGTTGCTGTGTGCCGGCGGTCGCTGTTGGCATTGTGTGCATAGGTATTTTATTTTGTAATAGACTATTAGCCTTGAAATAAGTATCAGATTTATTTAATTAAATAATATATTTTTTACTAATTATATATTTCATTTTAAAAAGTCTTAATACCCTGACTTACGTTCCATTTTCGTTTCTATGAACTGTTTAGCTAGCTGTGTAGGGTGACTGTAATTTACTTAGTTTTAACTAAATTTTAGAAAAAAAATTGGTACATAAAAAACAATCAAAATCGATCCAGATTCCGATTCTGAACAAATTACTTTCAGGGTGTGCGTTGATTATGTTACATGTTGTATACACAAAAGAAAGCAGTGTTAGTTACACTATTTATAACTCAAGATCGGCTGTACTGATTTGGCTGAAAATTGGCGGGAGGCAGCTTAGAACCAGAAAACGGACACTGGATTTTTATTCGGACTTTTTATCCCGTTCGAACGCGTTCCCGTGTGACGTGACATAAAACATCAAAGAGAATACAAGTCACTATAAAAGGTGGTATAACAAAAACGCACCTGACGTGGAATAACAAAACGCAAATGACAGCAAAACGTAATTTTGTCTATGGTTAAGTATGGTTGAAAATTTGATAATTATAAGTGTTGCCAAAATTAATAATCAGTAATTTGTATTCTCTTTGAATCATTATTGACAATGCCGTGACCAAGACGAATCGAAGATCGAATCTTTCCCGACAAGCGGAACAAAGTTCGCCGGGTCAGCTAGTATAATATACAAAAAAGATCTGTATGTTTTATCGCAGAATTCTCCCTACACAGATGAACCGATTTTGATATTTTTTGTGTTCGTGTAGGTCTCTGCGTCGGTTAGGCTTATAACTAACCCGGTAGATGGAGCTGCATTAGGTTTTAGACCTTCTATTTTAAAAAAAATCAGTGCCTTATAACGTTTGTACAGCCCATTAATTTATAATACGAAATTAAGCCTGAATCTTTTTACGATTAAGAAGTATGATTGTAAACAATAATAATTTTATATTCCCAGATTATACCTAAACGACAAAGAGTTAAACATTGTTTCTTATTCATTACTACTATCTGTGCTCGAGTACCAGACAGCAGTGATGCGGGGCGATTTTGAGACTGCCGATCGTGTCCTACCCACGATTCCTACCGAGCATCGAACAAGGGTCGCACATTTCTTAGAAAAGCAGGTAACATTTTTCTGATTAATACAGCAAAATAACTATATAGATTAGTGTAATTGAGTCAATCTCGCAATAATTACTACCACCATACTGCATATTTCTATTGTGAAATAATCATGTGGTTTGACTTTATATTTTTATGGGATTTGTTACTGATAAATTTGCTGCATATACGGCTGCCTATTTGAAAAGAAAATCGCTTATAATCATTAATTAAAATACCTTAGACTACAGAGATAAAGAGAGATAGATGACAAGTCATTTTTGCGACAACCATACTTACACAAAATCACGAATGAAATTAGGATCTTAAAATTTTACTACACGTTTTATTAATCAAAATGTTACTTCAACAAACACTAATGATATCGTTATTACTTCAGGGATTCAAACAACAAGCCCTAGCGGTTTCCACGGAGCCGGATCACCAGTTCGAGCTGGCGTTAGCGTTGGGAGAACTGGAGCGAGCCAAGCAGCTGGCTGAGGAGGCAGGCCTGGCTGAAGGTGTGGCGTCCAGGTCCTCTGCTGCCAGGTGGTCAAGATTAGGTTCCGCCGCCGCTGCTGCAGCCCAAACTGAACTTACCAAAACTTGTTATCACAATGCGCACGATTACAGTGCGTTACTACTTTTTGCCGTTAGCACTGGTGAGTACAGGTAGTTTTTAGTTAGATTATTAGTATCACTAAATGAGCTCCTTTAAATGGTTAACATCATATCTGCTTTGAGTCTATAGTACAAAAGCATATATGTTATCAATACGTTAGTTTTCGTTTTCGAAGAGATACCGTAATTAGATAAATTTGTAGGCTCTCCATACGTGTTTTTGTATAAGTAAAATATAATGTTTTCGAGGTAAACATGTTAGCTGTTGATGAATTTACAAAAAAAGATGTGTAGTGTCGTGGGACATTGGATAGGAACGAAGTTCCTTATTATACAAATATTAATTTTAAGTTCTATTCGAGGTATACAGAAAATAATTATTCGGGTATACATTTTTTATTATAATTTTTTAATTGATAAATAAATAAAAAAACTACTTTACAAAGTTATCAACTTTATTTTCTTCACAATTATTTATAAAAAATATAGAATAAAAATATGTAATTTTTTATAAGTTATTACAAAGTTAAGTCGTACACTGTGTGCATTACTAATTTGTACGTTATTACAAAGTTAAGTCGTACATTATGTGCATTACTAATAAAACTCTTACGTTACGGACGTTTTTTGCCGGTTAGGGTACCCCTCCGTATCGTCCCACAAGGAATTTCGTTCCAAAATCAATTTTAAATCTAACTACATTGCTGATTCTAGTTATCACAAAGTAAATAAGCAAACATTATATCGGCAGGCGACAAACCACTGCTACAGGAAGTGGCACGAATGTCCAGTGAATCTGGAGACGATAACATCGCGTTCGTAGCTCACTTCACACTGAACGACCTGGACCGCTGTCTAGAGCTTCTCATATCCAGAAATAAGCTGCCCGAAGCCGCATTCTTTGCCAGGTACCGTACAAAGCGTGGAGGATAAACAGTGTTTAATATTGAATCTACTTGCTTTAATTCACTGGGAATATTGTCTGATTGAGAATACACTGGTTCTGGACACTTAGTTTATTGTAATAACTTCACAATTTATATTACAAATGAAGCACCACAAAACACGTCTAGTTTGTTCAATGACCAGGAACAAAGAGAGCGAGACAGAGAATGAAATAGCATTTTATTATCTATTTATTAGAATAATAAACAGCCAGTATTAAGTGGATCGATTACCCGTATTCCAAAAAGGCAATAAAAATATGTACTTAAGAAATGTAAAATTTAATACATAAATAAGTATAAGATTATGGTCGTATTTCGATCATAAAGCGAACAGGAATAAATTGTATAACCACGTAATGGAATATGACGTCTTATTGATTTTACATGGTTATTTATTATATAGTTGAGCAAGTTAAAATTGATTACTTTGATAATGCAAACCAAATATTGTAAAAATCATAATCTAGCTTCCTTAGCGCAATTCTATAATTTTCTCTTCTGTTTAATATGTAAGTGAAAAAAGTGATAAACGAAACGAATGAATTATATTATTTCGAACAGATCATACATTCCGTCTAAAATATGCGAAGTGGTGAAGATGTGGCGTGAATCAGTTGGTGCCACGAACAAGAAATCCGGTCAGTCATTAGCCGACCCGGTCAACTATGAAAATCTGTTTCCGGAATACAATGTGAGTATATCGAGTGGTTTATAGGAGAGAGATATATTTATGTAATACTAGCTGACCCGGCAGACTTCGTAGTGCCTCAATCGATAAATAAAAGACCTAAGCTTTTGTAGAAAATAAACTTAAAACAAACAAAAGGAATCCGTCCGTCGGGGGACACATTAAAGGAAAAACAAAATTGTTATTTTTATTTAGTTCATATTTATCTACCTTTTAAACCTTCTCTGGACTTCCACAAATAATTCAAGACCAATATTATCCAAATCGGTCCAGCCGTTCTCGAGTTTGAGCGAGACTAACGAACAGCAATTCATTTTTGTAGATTTAAAACTTAAGAATTTTGAAAAAATATATCAAAAGCTTCTTTCTTTACTTCTTTAGCTATTTGAATGGAGTAATCTAAATTTTTATTATCATTAATAATCAATTTCAGTTTAAAAAAAAATCATTACATTTTGTTAGTAAGTATTACATATAATTATGTTAATAACACATAATTATCAGACTGTTCGTTACAATTTTTTCCTCCCGAGTGTCTGCTGCAAAGGCTATTTATTATTAACTAGTAATTGTTCGATCTTGCTCGGTGTGATGTTCAGAAGACTAATTGAAGTTCAATTAAAAACGTCAAACTGTTGATGTTAATACCAAGTAAAATGCATCTTTAATTACAAAGATAAATGTCGGGTATTAACCGAAATGTAGCTTAAACCAAATAGTCTTTCACACCTTTTGATACATATGCATATATCCCGACATTTAAAGATACATACGTTTTAAAGTTGTGACACTCGTTGCCACGTACGTACCTGACCCGACTAATTTTGATACTTTATCTCGATTATCAACAGGAATCGTTAGAGCTCGAATACTTCCAACGCGAATTCGGTTACGAACAGAGCACCGCCATGGAGGCCGTCGAGCCGAATTCAAAGATCACGAATACGGAACGAGACATCGCCGCCGAATACGCCGAAGCGAAACGACGAGGGCCCGTCAACATACCGCCGCTACTCAATCACAAGTTTGTAGTCTTAATCTAAATCTAAAACACACGTTACTACCCGTAGCACGTGTTGTCCGCGTAAGTAGATACCACCACCCTGCCTGTTTCTGCCGTGAAGCAGTAATGGGTTTCGGTTTGAAGGGCAGCCGTTGTAACTATACTGAGATCTTAGAACTTATATCTCAAGGTGGGTGGCGCATTTACGTTGTAGACGGATCGCTTGGAGCCCCTGGGTCTGCGGAGGGACTTCGGTTCCCTCTGTATTTTGTACCGCATGTTCCATGGGGAGTGCTCTGAGGAATTGTTCGAGATGATACCAACGTCTCGTTTTTACCATCGCACCGCCCGCCACCGGAGTAGAGCTCATCCATACTACCTGGAGCCACTGCGGTCATCGACAGTGCGTTTCCAGAGATCTTTTTTGCCACGTACCATCCGGCTAAGGAATGAGCTCCCCTCCACGGTGTTTCCCGAACGCTATGACATGTCCTTCTTCAAACGAGGCTTGTGGAGAGTATTAAGCGGTAGGCAGCGGCTTGGCTCTGCTCCTGGCATTGCTGAAGTCCATGGGCGACGGTAACCACTTACCACCAGGTGGGCCGTACACTCGTCTGCCTACAAAGGCAATAAACAAAAAAGATGTCTATGGGCCACTTAACACCAGGTGGGCTGTGAGCTCGTCCACACATCTAAGCATTAAAAAAAACAAAGACTATTCAGGAAGCTAAACTCATTGTTTTATGTATATAGATTATAATCTGAACACGACCTATCTATTATCCATACATTATATGAAAACTTCCTCTGATACCGTAGCCTATAATTTAGTATCAATCGTAAACCTGCGTAATATTTTTTTCGCGAAACACATTGTTATCATTCGAGTTTATCATTAACAAACATGTCGATTGAACACATAACACTTACTAACAGTATTATTTTGTAATCTTCACACTGTCATTTTGCGTCTTCGCCGAAGGTCAGTTCTTCGAGTGGAAATTTTACGCCACAGATAAACACTTAACCTATATAGATATAGAATCTATATATTAATACGTGAAGCAAAAACTTTATAACTTTTTTACAAAAATTGCGCGGACAGAGGTGTATGAAATTTCCTACACTTATAGAGAATATAGAGAAGGAGTGCAGAATGATATTTTTTTTTTAATTTTGTTTAAAAGTACATTAAATCGATAAAAAAAACATTACACACACTACCATGTATTTGACGCACACACGCATGCATACTATTTATTTATTGTCACACTTTTGTTCTTGACGTCTGTTGTCAAATTGAGAATATATTAAATATTGTTTGTCTTTATTAATATTTTTCTATAGTGTAGTCTTGGCGTTTGTGATTATAGAAGTATAATAATAGTCTTTGAAAATAGAATCATAATAATGTACAAACTTACAATTTCAGTTAATTATAGTCGAATTTCGACTACTGCTTACTAGTGGCCCCACTAGTAAATAGTAACTCGTAACTATACTGAGACCTTAGAACTTATATCTCAAGGTGGGGTGGCGCATTTACGTCGTAGATGTCTATGGGCTCCAGTAACCACTTAACACCAGGTGGACTGTGAAATCGTCCACCCAGCTAAGCAATAAAAAAAAAATATATTAATGTGCTGTAAATTTTGTAGTCAAATACAAGATTCTGAAGGGGACAGCAGAGAGGATGCGACAAGTGGGAACACGATGAGCGAAAGTCAACAAAAACGTAAAATTTCAATCGACATCATGGAGGAGATAGAACGGGAATTCGGTGAAATCGAATTCGAAAACCACGTCGATAACGATGTGAGTATTTCAATTGAGCAGAACATATTCGACGCTTGAAAGGCAAACGCGACTAAGCGACAATAACTGCTTTGTACCTACATAAACTTTTTTTTTTTTTATGATTGAGAGATTACTGGTGGCCCGAAGGCCTTTCCAGTTTCACCAGGACAGGTGGGCGAGCAAAGGCTCAGCCAGGAGGGGTGGGATTTGCTAACAGCTGCCCGAGCGCCTCCGAAGGAGACCTAACAACTCAAGAGCAATTGCTTCGCGAATGCATCTACTACCGGATCGGAATCGCGACCCGCTGAGAAGATCCGGCGAGAAACTCAACGGGCTGATGCATGGGCTAGGTTGCACGTCGACTTCTTCGTCGAGTTCGACGAGTACGGTTACTGGCCTACATAAACTAGCGGCCCGCTCCGGCTCCGCTCGGGTCTTTAACAAAAATTTCAACGTTATTTAACGTTGTTTTATTTTTTTAAATAAAAGAACACTTATTGCGGCATAACTACAATAGTTAGACATATGCTGTCGCGAAACTTTTTGTAAATAATAATGTGTTTTACAAAGTCGTAGTACATCATTTTATTCTATCATCAATAGTTTTCGCCGGGCACGCAATGTAAAGAATAGTTTAGGTAATTTTTTTACACTTTGGGTTACATTATTGGAGTTTTAGTAAGGATCCCTATTTTTTTTCAAAAAAGATTATGCCAATGTCACTCGGGAATAGTGTAGCTTCCAAACAGTGAAAGAATTTTTGAAATCGGTTCAGTAGTTTTGGATCCTATTCAATAGAAACAAACAAATCTTTCCTCTTTGTAATATAAGTATAGATAATAGGCAATAACCATATTCGATGCGCAAAAATATTTCTAGGTCTATTAAAATCATTTCAATCCTACAGCTAGATTCGTTGAAAGTATTTCAACTTTAAATTGGTCTACTGTAAAGTTTTTGTTTGCATTGTCGCTTAGTAATTCTTGCCTTTCAAGCGTCGATATAATGCCGGAGAGGGTAAACAATTGAACCGAAATTCAAAGCACTTAAATAAGTATGAGATAAGAAAAAAATTAACCACGACCAGAAACGAGTATCCAATTAATAGCAGGTAATCCAATTGCCCAATCAAATAATTAAAGAACACGTTTCTGACTTGTTACCATTTCGAACTGCCATACTTAAAATGATTGATTAAAGCAATATTTATTGGACTACAGTTTAATGTGTATTACTGAAAATGAGTTATCAAATACAAATGATCATCATCTGTATTCTTTGATTTAAATTCGACAGTATAAAATATGATAACAACGATAATAATACTTATTTAAAACAAGGTAAAAGCCTTGAGAATATCAAAAGTTTCCTCGTAGAACTAAACGAGTTAATGTGTACCAGAAACAGTTTGAAGTGGAAGATATTTTATTTAAATTGAAATTAAAGAAAAAATGTATTATCTTATATGATACAATAAAATAGTGCATGTAATTTCACGATCTGGTTCGTGTACATAAAATTGCATTGTTTGATGCAGCTATGTACATAGAAGTGAATAACAAATATTTATTACGAACATCTGTGCATTACGATTCTTTGTTTTAATGGTTAAAATAAAACGTTTTTGTTACATATTATTTATTGTGATCCGTCTAATTCGAAATATGTAAATGATCTTTTCATTCGATTACAATAAAAAATATATTTCACTTCATAAATTATAACATTAACTTCGATTATTGTTATGTTGTCGAATAGTATGTTGTTAGTTAGTGTCTGTGTGTGTATGATAAATTTATTTAAATTTATAAAAGTAGTTAAGAAACCTATACATATATGTATGTATATTAATGAACTATCTGTATTGTTCACAGGACCTCTCGGACGTAGAAGACTTAATCGGCTAATGTACGGACATACTTTAGGTTGTAGTTATTCCTGTTTTATATTTTATTTTTAATTAATTATTAAAACTATAAATTGTAATCTTAAAAGAAGAAAACAAAACAAAAAGCGTATGTATTTCATAAAGTGCTAATACAGTTTAAGATTAAAGTATTATGTGAATTGAAGTGTTTCTATTATTTATAAAGTTATACGACGTTTTGGGCAGTGACAGTGTAAAGGAGCTCAGCCGCGCTCAGTGTGCTCAGTGCGAGTATTTTAACGTTCTCGATAGCGTAAAAGTTAACTCAAATTTGTATGGAGTTGAAACAGCGCCCCTAGCGGCAAACGTAGGCAAACGTTCCAACTGCATACAAATTTGCGTTAACTTTTACGCTATCGAGAACGTTAAAAAAACTCGCACTAAGCACACAGTTGTCCGCCAACGATACGTTAAATGTACTGTTTGTTTTCTTAAGTATTCCTTGAGGCGCTGCTTAAACGAAATTTGAAATACATTTTGTATCAACTCATATCGACTTAAAGTTGAAAATCGCATGCCATTTCGAATAGTATATAAAATGGTTGTTTGAATCTTAAACTTGCGTTAGATGTATGTTGTTGCTACTGAAAGTATTTAGGCCTTTGAGCCTTTTTTTACTTTGAGGCCTAATTCATAATCGGTTATCGTATCTGTATAGCCCGCTCGTTATAAGAACAGTTACAACCGCACGATAAACAGTTGATTGGTTGAAATGAACTTTTACCGATTCACGCATTAGATAAACATTTTGTTATGAATAAGATCGTAAGTGTTGGATATGTGTATTATTTTAAAGCAAGAACAATAAATTTCATAATTATATTACTAATTTTTTTTTCCACAATACACTTCTTTCTGTTTAGTTATCTCATAGTATGTATGTATGTAGACTAATCACAAATATTGCATACGTTCATTTTGTGTTAAAACACCTCATAATTATATAAAATTGGTTTGTTATGTCAAAGACCTATGCCCCACCTTCCATATTATGTCTGTTGTGATCACCAATTTTAATAATCGACCAAGAATTCACCGTTCATCAATTTTCTATTTACGCAACTAAATATTTCTATTTATATAAAATAATGTTGTTTAGGTAATTATGTTAATGAATGTCTAGAATCTGTCCTTCATTTATACGTTTTTGTTTTTTCTTGGTAATCAAAAATGTAATTTAGGCTGTTTAGCCCGTATTACATTTACCAGTGGAGTTGCTACTCTCATTGCCGATGTCCACGGGCGACGGTAGTCATCGACGAACGCTGTTCCCCTGCCTTTGAAAAGCAATAAAAGTCACGTCAAATTAATATACCTTTAAAAATAGTTATAAGTAATCGCCTTCATTTTTACATCTGTTTTAAATAATCTATAGTCTATGTATAACAAACTTTATTCAGAGAGATATATAGATAGTAATAGACAATGATAGACAATGATAATACCGCCCAATGTAAACTTTTTTATGCTGTGCAGTTTTATATCAATGTATTCGTATACAATAAACGATTTTCAACTTTACTGTAATAATCATTTTTAATTTTATTATGTTTAGAATTCGTAAGTATGTACTTAAGGATTCCGTTTATTATTTGGGTAAAAAATAATAATAAAGTACATGAGTTAATGAAAATTGTTTAAATTTGTATTACTGTTCTATTTAACTATGACTTTAAATTATTAATCTAATTTTAGGATTTAATGTTCGCTCTGGAGAATAATAGATTAGTGAAAATTTTAAGTAATTTTCAATAGTTAGTACTGAAGGTCGTTTGTGATTAGTTTGTGTGAAAAGCTTTGCTAAGCTAGCTTGCATACTGTGAAGCTCTTATTTACCTTACCCGCCATTCTGCCTAATCTTGACATTTTTTTTTTTTTTTTTTTTGGTCAGGATGAAATCGCCGGACTTCCGCCCTCCACTGGGGATAGAGGGCGGGGCATGTCAGAGTCGAACTGACTAAAACCTCCTGTCGCTCAACAACCAACGTCCAAACCTCGCATGAGACAGAACTCATGAAGAGGCAAAGGGGGGAAAGTGAAGCGTTTAGTGCGGAGCACATCTCTCCCATCACCCTCCCCCTCGGGACGCCGGACCGGCGGTCGTCGGCGCCACGACCACCAGCCCTCTCGGTCGGCAAATCTTGACATAGTTTGTAGTTTGCGATAGGAAGCCGTTGGGATGAGCTCCGGGCTTTGCTGACGTTCATGAGCCACCATCAATCATCAATGTTGACTTTTTTAAAGAATGCGCGTTAGTGTCTACGTCTGCTCTCACGCACCTAAAATTCTCCGCCATTGTTGTGCTCGGGTAATTTGCAATATTGTTAGTTTGTTTAGTGTAAAAGTGAAATAAACAAAAGGCAATAAAATTTAATAGTGAAGTATTAAACAAAGATGAGTTCATCAGACAGTTCTTATTCAATTAGTAGTCGTTTATTTAAAAATTAAAAAACAGTTAAATTGTTGTTTTTATGAGTAAATTTTACACGCGGGAGGAAATGTCCAACTTTTCTAACTTGGTGCACAATGTATTATTATCTTGTGAACCACGTAGGTACTGGGGTTTTAACTTGCCTTTCCGCTTAGTGAGCGTCAAATTCTCCGCAGAAATAATAATAATTACTCCTCCCTGCATAGGCGTGTAGTGGAAATTCCGGAATAACATTAAATTACCATTTTATGGTAAAGTGAGGCCAGATTTAATTTGCTAGGCAAATTTGAACAAGCTTTGTAACCTGAAGGAAGTTGCAGCACGCGCATTATCTGAGCCGTTGAATCCCCACGATAGACGAACTATAAATGTGAATCGATGCGCGCAAAGTATAAATAAAAAAAAAGACACTAGTTGGCGATCGGCTAATGTCAGGGTCACTGCCAAGCTGCTGTCCAATGTGAAGGCTCTTGAATTTCCTTTAGCAAAACGTCATAGCATCAACGACTATATATGTTTGTCTTTATTTTGTTTTTTTTTAGTGTACCATATTCTATGACCTCTGGGAATAGCAAGCCTAGACAGATAAATAAATTAACATGCAACTAACCTTCACACGGTAGTGCGTCATTATGAAAACGATATTGTTGCCTACATGTATATTTATCCTACGCATTAGAATAACTAATTTTATATTGTAAGTTTCACATTTTATGTTTAATTAATGTAGATGGGGAAGTCGCGGCTGAGCAGCTACGAGTTCGTTATTAGATTCGCCCCGTCATGGTGACTGCAAAAGTCTTCAGGCCTTCGGTAATCTTCAAAATAAACTAAATTCACCAGACGCCACGTGCTTCCTCCGCTCACCTTGGGATGTAAATTCGAGGCTTCAGTGGTTGTTGTAACAAAGATCCTCCCTCCATTAAATCCATGATGTCTATGTGGCAGAATTAGGAAGGAATCCGGCTATAGAATGAGCTCCCCTCCACGGTGTTTCCCAAGCGCTATGACATGTCCTTCTTCAAACGAGGATTGTGGAGAGTATTAAGCGGTAGGCAGCGGCTCGGCTCTGCCCCTGGCATTGCTGAAGTCCATGGGTGACGGTAACCACTCACCATCAGTTGGACCGTGTGCTCGTCTGCCTACAAGGGCAATAAAAAATTTATTTAAATACTAAATTACTCTTACAGATTCACAATACGTATTTAATAAGAGAGTTTTTATTAAATATTAGCAGTTTAATAGGCCGATATAAACTGATAATATCTCTCACCAAAAAAAAAGCGACCGGTACGTACCGGCGGCGACATAGAACGCTCTTTGTGTCAAGATGACCGACACATGACACTTAGTGACCTACGGATTAGGAAAAATAAAACATAAAACCAACAAAGCACCTACTTTTGTAAGATATTCGTGATTTACTTTCATACGAGGTCTCTGATGATCTTCAACACTGCATAACCTAACGACGCTTAGTCACTTTACTATCTATTCTTTGTTATAAATTTCCGAGCAAGTAAGTATT
Source organism: Bombyx mandarina (assembly GCF_030267445.1). NCBI lineage: Eukaryota > Metazoa > Arthropoda > Insecta > Lepidoptera > Bombycidae > Bombyx > Bombyx mandarina. Next base: position 19,355,690 of record NC_143208.1, on the reverse strand, counting down.
TACAAACAAAATTTACATTTTCAAAGATTGCTTATTGTTTAGCGAAGTTTTCTTTTCATATAAATAAACTTTATCTCAGCACATTTGGGCCGTTAGTTATCATAACTTTCAATAAACTAGTCCGATCACTTTTAAAGAAAATGATTTAAGACGGCATTGCAAAATTACATATCTTTAGGTACCATAAATTTCGGCATTAAGAACGATTAGTGAATACTATTCTGTTTGTGTCGATAAAGAATTTCTAAACCCTAACTCCTAAAAATGAATAGCCAAATTGGGCTAATGAAACAATTTTATAAACTGGCATAATAATCTGAAAAAATTGAGTAAGACTGGAATTTAAACTAAATCTTCGTGTCGATAATATCTTTTAATATTATTGGCTGTCTCAGGGCATATAATATTATGTCTATTTTCTAGGCATTACACCGCTTTCGACTAACTTATCGGCTAAAACTGCACTTACAAAATCTATAGACAAAGTAAATACTATTTACTACTCTGTTGGTCAATTCCATTTTCTTGTTTAACGATTTCTGACGAACTTTATCATTATAACAATAAAAAAAGGACTTTTTTTCGAGCTTCACAAGAGAATATGGCCATTATAAAAATATATAAATAAAATGAATATAAATCTTTGACTGACAGTTATTATGATCATTGAACAAATATAAGTAATATTTATTATGAAAAGTCATGTCTCATGGTTTTGTGTGGTCTTTTACAGCTAAGTAATTTTAGAATCTATTTAGTTGTGCACTCGTATATATATGTATAAATAAAGCTACGATAGGGCGCGGTTAGTAGTCGCAAACGATGGTTGAAATCACTGTCTAGCCTATTTTGGCTGTAAAGCAATCGTACACTATGAATGTACTGCCTTTTGTAGTACTTTGCGATCGAAACGTCATCGGCTTAATGGTAAAAAGGCTGGGTGTAATCGTATCGAATAATAAATATATAAATAATAAGTCTTTATTGCTGTTTTACTTAATAATTGCTAATTTATGGATGTAATATGCTCTGCGTAAACCTTGTCCCGCCGTCTCAATAACTCCGACTGGGCTCCAGCCCGGTCCGGGGTAGGGCGCCGCTGTGAGCGGCAAGAGTTTTTAGTGAGGTTCAATTCCCACATGCTACACCCGCTGCGCGGATGAGGATCCGGCAATTTTCTCGTGTGGAGAAAAAACTTCATAAATTGCTTAATAATAACTTAAATTTAAATCCATCTTATAATTAAGTATTCCATTCGGTGTTCGGTGTTGTATTTCAAAACAGCTTGTCTTTCGACAAAGTCCTCTAGAGTTTTCCAATATTCTCTATTTTTTGACCATTCGACTCCAATCGTATCGAATAATGCGACTAATGTAACATCCTTTGGTAGACAATAATTTAATTTCAAACACGTACCTAAAACGTGTCACTAACCACTATTAAACAATAACATAATATAAGTCATCGTGGCCTAAAGGATAAGAAGTCCGGTTCATTCGTATGTAGCTATGCCACTGTGTTCGAATCCCGCTGGCAGGTACCAATTTTTCCAATGAATACGTACTTATCAAGTAGTAGGATGTCTTGTGAGTCCGCACGGGTAGGTATTACCACCCTGCCTATTTCTACCGTGAAGCAGTAATGCGTTTCGGCTTGAAGGGTGGGGCAGCCATTGTACTGTTAAAAGTGAGACTTTACAAACTCATGTCTCAAGGTGGGTGGCGGTATTTACGTTGTAGATGTCTATGGGCTCCGGTAACCACTTAACATCAGGTGGGCCGTGAGCTCGTCCACCCATCTAAGTATTAAAAATATATAACAAAAATCGGTTTTGTATAATTAATAAGTGTTCATTATGCAGCATTTAGCAGTGGTGGTTGGATTATTTTATCTATTACAGTAACGAAGCAATCCTGTTTTCCGGCTAGACGAGCGGGACGACAGATAAACAGTCAAACCTGGATAAGCGAGAGTTCAAGGGAGCACAATCTCATTCTCGCTTATAGAGTTTTCTCACTAACCCAAGTTTCTCGCTAATGCTCCCTCTGAATTTCGTTTCGCGATTTTCCGGATTCAAATGCATTCACTATTTTAAATTGATGACTTTAATAACAGAACTTTAATTTTTCGTTTTTACATGATGCAGAACAGAACTTTCCTTCGCAATTGATTAACGATAAACTGAGTAAGTCCGACAAACAGGACAGTACACAGGCACACGTGTCCATTCGAAAAGAATGCGATAAAAGAAAGCGATAAAATAACAACGTTATTTAGTTCCACGAAATAGAATACGTTCAATATTGACGAGAAAACAATACAAAAACAATGATAGGAAGTTCCATGAAAGTTAAGAATGAGTCATAAAATAGCAGATGTTAAATTTGTATACTGTTTTGTCATTTGTTCCTCCTAAATGATATTAATAAATAAATAAAGCTCGGCTGTCGCTTATAGAGGTATAGATAAGTAGCAGTCTCACTTACGGAGGTCCATGAGGGAAAAACGACTCTCTCTTACAGAGGTTTCTGTTTCTCGCTAATAGAGATTTTGGGAGCTTAAAGTGACGGGTCCTGGCTATTACTCTCACTTCTAGAGTTTTCTTACTTATCCAGTTCTCACTTACCCAGGTTTGACTGTACTTGAAATCCAACTGAGATTTCGACCTCATGTCTCAAGATGGGAGACGGCATTATTCATTATGATCTCCATGAGATCCTGTAACCACTTAATTCACCAGTACGCGATATAGCGGCGATTAACATAGCGACGATTAACAAAAATTACATGTACACAAGTTTGGCAGTGTTGTGTTTTTCGGGGGGCAGGGCCTTGGGATGTGTGACTGGGATATGGCAATGTCTATACGCGACGATAACTGACGGAACAGCGGAACTGCCATCGAATAAAGAAATAAAAATAACTAGTGGTCCCCCGGTAGTCGAAATTCGACTAGAATTAATTGAAATTATAAGTTTGTACATACACTGTTATGATACTATTTTCAAAGACCATTATGACACTTCTATAATCACAGATTTCTCCAAGACTACATTTTAGACAAATATTGATAAAGACAAACTATATTATTCTGAATTTGACCACAGACTATAAGCAATAAGAAAAGTTTTACTGTAAACAAATGGTATGCATTTGTGTGTGTGTGTGTGTGTATGTGTGTGTAAAATACATGGTTGTGTGTCTAATGCTTTTATTATTGATTTAATGTATTTTTTATGGTTAATTAAAAAAAATATTAACCTTCTGCACTCCTTCTCTTTATTATCTTATACGTATGGGAAATTTCATACTCCTCCGTCCGCGCAATTTTCGTACAAAGGGGTACAAAGTTTTTGTTTCACGTATTAATATATAGATATCGTCTTCGTTTGCCGCAGCGACGTCGGTACCTACCGTACTTAGTGTTTGAGAGACAGTTTGCATGCGTATTGCGTCGGCGCACCTGTCAGTCGTTTAAGAACGCGCGGATGAGTAGCGCGAACTCCTGCTCAACGGTATCTATTGAAAGCGATCTGTGCGTTACGTGGTTCGATTAAAATATCAGGATCGCAATAAAACACGGTAAGTGATTTAATTTATATGATGCTTTATTGAATATATTTGTATATATATATATTTGTATTTAATGATTACCTAATTAATTTTCTCTGCGAATTTTTTATTTTTAAGCTGTTTTATAATTAAAAAAGACCTACTTTATTATTTTGCTATTTATACCAAGCGATTTTTTAATGGTTATCAGAATAATGCTACTATTTTAAGAATAACCATATTATATATTTATACATATTATGTAGTTTAATCAATATTATTGCAGAGGGCTCATCAAACCTACCTACCTAAATTTACTACTTTTTAAATATTTGTTAATTTTGATGCGTATAGTAAAAATATAATTGATGATAATAATAATTGTCTTTTACGATTAAATTCTAAGTCGGTAAGTTAATTAAGCGACATAAATTGTCTTTACTTTTTTAAATTTGCGACCCCGATAATGTGATTGTTGAAAGTGGACGAAATAAAAAAAACCTTATATTATATTATTATTTAACTTTTAAATATAGAAATATTTAACTTTTATTTAACCTTATATTTAACTTTTAAATATATATATTTTTCTTCGGTGTATAATTTAAAGTATTTATGATTATTTTTTTCTAAGTAAATTTGTGAAGAAGATTACTTCATATTTATTCAAAATGAATAAGTAAATCAGTGTGAAACGCGTGTTAATGGTCGCGTGTCGCGAATCCAAAACTACGAGGGACACGTTTTTTTTTTCTCTAGCAGATTTCACGTTACATTCAAATATTCAAATACGAAAAACAATGGAAACCACGTGAAATATTATTAAAAACAGTACTCCGTACTAAACACGGAAAATTCTCACTGTAAACTGAATTACTTTTTTTTATTACTGCCACGATGCATTGCGTACTTAAGGATTCAAGTACTTAATTGTCAAAAATAAGCGGCGTTTATCTGATTGAATGGAATCCAAGGTTGAGACTGCCCTGAAGACGGCAGTGGCAGTGTAATTGTAACAAGCGTGTCTTAAAGACAAGTTTTTTTTTTCAATTTTAATACGCTGGTTTTTTAGACGATCTGTCCTGACATAGCATTGTAGTCCCAGTTGTATTGCATAACGATATTGGTTGTAAGTTTGTCCGTACGTGTCCAATAGAAATCTCTCTAGCTCCCTAACCCAGAATTTCCTTGTTCCCAAATCAAATACTTGTGCTTCGAAATGTCACAGGTCCACACGGGCCTGTCTGAAGGATGAAACTACCGTTGTAATGTCGTAATTAATACTTAAATGCTGTCTCAAGGTAGGCAGTAATATCCACACAGTGGTCCGATAAGCAGTAAGCTTACTGAAAGTGTCATCAAGCTACTAGCTACAAGCTACGATGCTAAGCGATATTACTGGCTGCTATGAATGTAATTTATCCACCACAGTTAAGATTTTCATTATAGTTCATTATTTGAACTTCACTATTTAAAATATCCGTAGCTGGGGTTTGTCGCCGAGATTGCAATAATACCCATGAAGCACCCAGAAACAATGCCATGCACAGCAGAAGCAATACCTATTCATTCGCAATTCACATTAGGAAAAAAATAACTAAACACGAAAATACTAAGTTAGACAACAAAATTGATGATTAGACATAAAATTTTAGACCTAGCGATAGCCACGGTCCGAGCTTGCTACGGAAAATATCAGCCAATAATTTAGCTTACTGGTGACCTCTTGTGAGTCCGCACGGGTAGGTTCTGCCTATTTCTGCCGCGACGCAGTAACGCGTTTCGGTTTGAAGGGTGGGGCGGCCGTTATAACTACATTGAGACCCTAGAACTTATATCTCAAGGTAGGTGGCGGCATTTACGTCTTGGGCTCCGGTAACCACTTAACCGGGTGGGCCGTAAACTCATCCACCCACATAAGCAATATAAAATAATCGTTTGAAAAATAAATACAATATTTCAAAATAATATAATATTTATTGATTGCATATATGAGTGGACAAGCTCACAGCCCACCTGGTGTTAAGTGTTCGCAACTCATTAAGTGAGTTGAGTTACAATGGCAGAAATAGGCAGGGTGCCGTGCCGACTCACGAGACGTCGTACCATCAGTTATTACGCAAACTACAGTTTTGCGGGTTTGATTTTTACTACACGATATTATAATCGTGAACATTTCTTAAGCGGATATTTCGTACGTAATCGTATGAATCGCTCGCATGTGCGTGCATTGCTCGTCCGTTTGTCACTCTTCCGGAAATGAGATTTAGTATCTAGTTCAATTTTCGAGAGTCGTATACATACTTAAAATTAATTGTAGGTTTTTAGTAATGCATTTTTTTATTCGTTACTAGCTGACCCGGCAGACTTCGTAGTGTCTCAATCGATAAATAAAATACCTAAACGTTTGTATAAAATAAACTTAAAACAAACAAAAGGAATTGGTCCGACGGGGGACACATCAAAGGAAAAACAAAATTGTTTTTTTTATTTAATTCCGAGCATTTTCATATTTATCTACATTTTAAACCTTTTCTGGACTTCCACGAATAATTCAAGACCAAAATTAGCCAAATCGGTCAAGCCGTTCTCGAGTTTTAACGAGACTAACGAACAGCAATTCATTTTTATATATAAATAATATATAGATTATATTAGTTTCGAGTACGTTACATTTCCGTCGTCGTGGACTACTGTAAAGCGAAACTCCCGATCCAATAAGGGTGCTTTTAGGTACCTCAAGCACCAGTCACCGTTCTCGCCGAACCCGTCGCTTGCGACGAAGGGCTCGACGAGTAAATTAACCCACAGACAGAGCCCACTGAGTTCTCGTCGGATCTTTTTAGTGGGTCGTGTTTCCGATCCGCTAGTAGATTCTGCGAAGCACTACTCTTGATAGGGCCAGTGTTAGCAACGCCTCCTGGTTTGAGCCCCGAGAGTTCACCTACACGCTAGGTTAACGCTGATATAGCTTTCAGAATAGGTAGGGAAAAAAGAGGTAAAAAAAAGCAAAACAAGATTGCTAAGCGACAGAAATGGATCGGTGATAGTTGGCAGGTAATCTGGACGAAAAACGTCATCCACGTGTATGAATACCGTAATTTAATTATTCATTGAAATAGTAACTCGTTTAAAGTTTTAAGAAATACACGCAAACGTACATTATTGTTAATGAGCTATGGTCCAACGGTCGAGGGTTGAGACGCGTTAAGTAAATCGAAACTACATAGAGAAAGACAATAACATAATAATTAGAATTTATTTAGTGTAGCAATTGCTATTCTGTTCACGTACATGGCATATCGAATTAATTGTTCCATTGAATTATGTCTTCAAACTAATTTTAAACAATCTACGAACTTAATAACAAAGTATTGAAACGGTAAAAACGAGTGGGTTTTCAGTTGGTGACGTATATTTAATGTTTCCTCTAGGTGTTTTAATAAAAGATCTAGTCTAGTTTGATCTGGGTGATAACACAGCGAGGATTGGAAATATATACCACAATCTTATTCTCATATCGTCTTGAGGAACTTCAAGGAATGTTAACGTGTAAACAAACATAATGCGTATAGAATTAATCTTTTAACTATTGTTACACGTTACGTTTTCATGACGGAATGATAAACGCGACATCAACAGATCATAATTATATGCTTAATGTATAAAAAATCTTATGTCTGTTATGTTGTACATTACAGATACTTTTATATATTACTAGCTGACCCGGCAGACTTTGTAGTGCCTCAATGGATAAATAAAAGGCCTAAGCTTTTGTATAAAATAAACATAAAACAAAAACAAAAGAAATTCGTCCGACGGGGGACACATGAAATGAAAAACAAAATTGTCATTTTTATTTAATTCCGAGCATTTTCATATTTATCTACCTTTTAAACCTTCTCTGGACTTCCACAAATAATTCAAGACCAAAATTAGCCAAATCGGTCCAGCCGTTCTCGAGTTTTAGCGAGACTAACGAACAGCAATTCATTTTTATATATAGAGATTTCATAAAAAGTTTTGAAGAAAAGGGTTTGATGGAAAAAACTCATGTTAAAGTTAAGCTGGCCTTTGCCTATTTTATTCGTCTTTGACGTAGGTTTTTTATTTTGTACAATATTTAAAGCATAAATAAAGAAGGATATTATTAGTCGATAATATTTGATTAGGTTTTATGCGTTCTTTTATTTCAACAAATTAACATACACGATACAAATATTGTCGAAAGATTAATAAATGGTTCTTAGCATGTGAACTTCCTCAATTTCAAGATAACGCAGCGTTCATTATAATTTTTGGCAACACTAAAAAATCTTTTTTATTTATTTATTGCTTTGATGGGTGGACGAGCTCACATCTCAGCTGGTGTTAAGTGGTTACTGCAGCCCGTAGACATCTACAACGTAAATGCGCCACCCACCTTGAGATATAAGTTCTAAGATCTCAGTATAGTTACAGTATATTAGTAACCTAAGGGGCTATTCCAACCAAGCAAGACTTTGTTGCGGAGAGATTGCTTTTGTTTAGTTTACACATATATTTTTACGAACAAACGATGTTGCGAAATTAATTGGACATAAAATAGAATTTCAGTAGTACCTAACTTAAGCGATAAAGAAGCTTATACTATTTACTAGTCTAGTTTATTCTAGCCTATAGTTAAATGTCTTACTATTTGCAGAATGTTGCGACGATTACAAGTAAGCACGTCCTATAACGGCATAAATAGGCTTGACATTGGTACACATGGGCATTATGGTGTAATCCTTAATGAAATACTAGCGACCCGCCCTCGCTTCGCTTCGGAAACATTAAAACACACATGAAACCAAAAAAATAAAATAAAAAATTAAATAAAAAAAGTAGCCTATGTTCATCAGGGACAATGTCGGCTTCTAATGGAAAAAGAATTTTTCAAATCGGTCCAGTAGTTTCGGAGCCTATTCGAAACAAACAAACAAACAAATCTTTCCTCTTTATAATATTAAGTATAGATGCATCTTTTAAAACTAACACACTGTTTAATTTTAAAGGCAGAGGTATTAAATAGTTATAAACAAGTGAACATTCAAAAAAGAATTTAATTTTCTAGATAACTATTACAGCACTTATTTAAGGTTTGTCATAGCTTAATGGTCAGAATCAGAAACCTTAGTTTTATAATGGAACAGGTAAAACATTGAAAATGACTGAACTAATGACCTCGGATGTTCGAATTGTCCTTGTCCTCGGTTTCTACTGTATGAACTGCTTCCTTATAGGTACATGATTTCCTTGGATTTGGCTTCTGGAACTGATTCAACGAACGTAGTCTCATTACTGATTCCAACTACTAATACTGATGGTAACACAACAGTCTGTTTATGCTGAAACTAATCATGCAAGGCAGTTGCATTGGGGTCTTTTTTGAAGAAAAAAAAAAGGTTAAATTCGGAATGCTTTTCATTATTATACATAATGGTATAATTTTTTTTCCGGCTGTTTTTCTGACAACGTTACGCTCACTTGTGTTACCCACTGCATCTTCTTTTTAATCTGTTTTTTTCTCTCCTACCTATGCTGATAGCCTAGAGAGGCTATATCAGCGTTACGCTAGATGTAGGTGAACTCTCGCGGCTCAAACCAGAGGTATTGCTAACACTGGTCCTAGCAAGAGCAATGCTTTGCAGAATCTACCACCAGATCAGAAACGTGACGCACTGAGAAGATCCGGCGAGAAACTCAGTGGGCTTTAATCTCTCATTATCAACTGGTGTTATGCCCCGTATTTGGAAGCGATCATTCGTTGCGCTAGTTTTTAAGAGCGGCGATAAACATAAATAACATAGCTAATTACAGACCAATATCTAAACATTTTTGCCATCCTTAAGATGATCCATAAGATTTATGCACATATTTTCGTATTAAATTCAGAGTTGATGCGCAAAGGTCCACCCTAGTTTTCTGCAATGGTGGCTGTTTAGACAGGTTCTCTTCTCCAGTTAAGCCCTCAAATTGCAACTAACTTTTTGCATCTATTATATCGTATTAATATTCTGTAAATTACATTTTTTACATACACCTGCACGCAGCTCACAATCCGAACTTAGCAATTATAAACGAAAGTTGAAAAATTTCGTCAACGGAACACTAATGTAAAACCTTAAAAGGAAGTACTTTTTAACGCACTGTTAGACAATGCCAATGACTCAGTATGTTTGCAAAGCGATTGATCACGGCCTTTATTATGATGCAAATTCATATCTCATTTAACAAAAAATGAAGATTATTGGAATTTTTGAATGCGATATGAAATGTAGATTATTGGAATGTTTTGAGGTTGATAAACCTTATTGAAATCGGAGAAAAGATCTGAAAGATCTACTGAAACTTTAAAAATATTTGTTTTACAACGACTTCGAATCATGGACATACACTGCTATTTAGGTAATTGTATCTCGTCGAAACCGTGAAACTATTTAAATAGTTATTAAAGTGATTAATCACTTTGTATCGAATGGGTCTAACATTTAGAACCATGACCTACGGTGGTTCGTATACTCGTCTGCCTAGAAAGGCAATAAAAATATTTAGCAGCAGACAGACGTAGCAAATACAGCAGACGGTCTGCAGTTAACATGCCATTATAGAACCTAGACTCCGGTTTGAGCGTCACCTATCAGACCCCATTATTAAATTATCTAATGATCCACTTAAACACATACAAAACAGAGAGAGAGATGGTGTTAAGTTGTTATCGAATTCATGTCTCCACGTTGAGACATGAATTCTAAGTATGAGTTTTTCTAGTACAACAGCTGTCCCACCTGATGGGTGATTGTGATATAGATTTCCAGTATGAATAACAATATTCAGGACTTTCCATTTAGTATGACGAGCTCGTGTGTGCGGTGGCGAAGTGATGTGTTCCCGTTTGAAGGACATGACCCTCAGTTCTGTGAATCTAGTAGGACCCGTCGAGGTAACTAGAATAGGAAGGGGTAAAAAAAGATGTGACAACCATTATACAATACGAATCAGACCTCATGGTCCTCATGGACCTCATGTCTCAAAGTGGCTGTTGGCATTCACGTTTTGATATCTTGGGCTGCCGGTAACCACTTAACACCAGGTGCCCACGTGAGCTCGTTGAGCCATTATCTATGAAAAACGTAAATCGATAATTTCGGGGCCAAAAGAAATTTCAATTGTATTCAACGTAATAAAAACGCTACGGATATGTTACCGTTGTCTTATTCTAAATGCCATCTAAACTATCCTAAACTTATTCTAGGTGCTACGAATAAATAATAAGTTATTTATTCGTAGCATAAGTGTTACTAGTGGTAGGACGTCGTGTGAGTCCGCACGGATAGGGTACCACCGCCCTGCCTATTTCTGCCGTGAAGCAGTAATGCGTTTCGGTTTGAAGGGTGAGGCAGCCGTTGTACTGTTAAAAGTGTGAGACCTTAGAACTCATGTATCAAGGTGGGTGACGGCATTTACGTTGTAGATATCTATGGGCTCCGATAACCACTTAACACTAGGTGAGCTGTGAGCACGACCAACCATCGAAGCAATAAAATAAAAAATGTGTGCGGTGACGCGCCCGCCAAGTTTTCAACGCAAAAACTTTTTCCAAAAATAAATATGTTACAATACTCGTATAATAAATAAACTAAGAATCGTAATTAATGAAGTTTGAATTAAATATGTTATACATATACAGTCAAACCTGGATAAGCGAGAGTTCAAGGGAGCACAATCTCATTCTCGCTTATAGAGGTTTCTCACTAACCCGAGTTTCTCGCTAATGCTCCCTCTGAATTTCATTTCGCGATTTTCCGGATTCAAACGCATTCACTATTTTAAGTTTATCACTTAATGACAATACATACTTTAATTTTAATTTTCCGTTTTGACATGATGCATAACAGAACTTTCCTTCGCAATTGATTAACGATAAACTGAGTAAGTCCGACAAACAGGACGGTACACAGGCACACGTGTCCATTCGAAAAGAATGCGATAAAATAACGTTATTTAGTTCCACGAAATAGAATAGGTTCAATATTGACGAGAAAACAATACAAAAACAATGTTAAGAAGTTCCACGAAAGTTAAGAATGAGTCATAAAATAGCAGATGTTAAATTTGTAATTTGTTTTGTCATTTGTTCCTCCTAAATAATATAAATAAATAAAGCTCGACTGTCGCTTATAGAGGTATAGATAAGTAGCAGTCGCACTTACGCAGGTCCACGAGGGAAAACGACTCTCTCTTACAAAGGTTTCTTTTTCTCGCTAATAGAGGTTTTAGGGGCTTAAAATGCCGGTCCTGGCTATTACTCTCACTTATAGAGTTTTCTCACTTATCCAGTTCTCACTTACCCAGGTTTGACTGTATATGAAATGTTTGATCATGAAACCGGAAATAAATATGTACGGTGCATTAGAATCGATTCCGAAAACGGATTCAGGTAGATTTCTTGCAGTAGGTAGCGGCCCGGTTGCGCATTTGTTGATGTCCATTAGCGACAATGACAACTCATCATCAGATAGGCTGTATCTAGTCTTCTGGGGACGCCGGATCCTACCGTAAGCTTCTCTATAATGGGCTCACAAAATATGAATTCATCAAAGTTTAGTTTCGCGAACTAATTAAATAATAATAATAATCATGAAGTGCTCTCCACATCTTATTTAAATGCTTATTCGTTTTAGTGACATAACAAGGACATAAAATAGAAGTGACAAACAGCAGAATAACTCTTTTTATATGTAAGGAATATCGTTTTCAGCTTCCGTTATATATTCCGGTATATATATGCATTGGCAATTGACATCGACATTCATATTATAACAACAAGCTTACTACTCTAAGTTTTGCTTTGTGCAACTAATGTATGTACAATTTAAAAATATCCACAAGTAAGTAAATACAAATCGTGTACCATTTATATGATATCAACACAACCGACGCCGGTCAATCCTATCTTTTATCTACTATTAAGTATTAGGAAGACATGGTATTCATACGATATCAAAATGTTCCACGACAAAAATACAATATACATATCATTTCCTCGATCTGTCAGTACAATCCTGAATTCGGTTAAGGTCGTTGAAATTTTGTTGAGTTAAATATTTTTATTCTAGTCGGAGGACTCCTTTTTTCTTCATGTCTTTATCGCACATTAAGCGTTGCGAGTTTTATCTTAGGCTGCCGTCAGGTTCTGACATGAACCCTCCCTGGGTTGCTTATATATCTATTGTAATATGCCATAGGGTGATTTGCATTTTATTATTACAAGTGGGGGCCGAAATCGTGTCGGAGATTGTTAAACGAGCCAATCAATAATGATAAATAGGGTTTATAAACATTTTGGTTAAAAAAGAAAAAATCTATACTAATATTATAAAGAGGAAAGATTTGTTTGTTTGTTTGTTTCGAATAGGCTCCGAAACTACTGGACCGATTTGAAAAATTCTTTTTCCATTAGAAGCCGACATTGTCCCTGATGAACATAGGCTACTTTTTTTTCATTTTTTTTTCTTTTTTTTTTTTTTTTCTTTTCATGTTTGTTTTAATGTTTCCGAAGCGAAGCGAGGGCGGGTCGCTAGTATATTGATATTTCGTGAAAAAAGAAGATGATATCATGTGCTTTGTGAAGCGCGTAACAGAATATCCATTGAGCTATTGCGTAGGATTTGTATTCTCGTGGTCGATAAACGTGCTCACGCCCCATCTCATTTTAAATGCTCACCAGAGCTCAAAAACATCTTAACGTAACAACCGCCTAGTTTAAAATATCAAGTCAAAGTTTCAATAGAATTATATAACAATTGCATTGCTGCTAGTCGAGTCGCTTCTAGGTAGAGCTATCCAGGAGGCTGCTCGGTAGAAATAGCCAGGATGGTGTGGTGGTTCCTACCCCCGCGGGCTCTCCATCCAACTCATCAGTAAAAGAAAGATAATCCAATAATCGAATTATGACCTAAAGCCTCATAGTTTAGCACGTATGTGTCAGTAGTTTGAGATGTTTTTGCGAGTGAATCACAAGTAAGTATGACTGACAGCCAGCTAACATCGTGTCAGTAATTATTCGTGGTACACCTCTAGCGTTTGACATAAAAAACCTGTGTACGCACTATTTGTACCTGTTGTTCTCGATAAAATCTGAAGTGGCGGAAGAATTGCCAATGATAACACTCTTATCAAGAGATAAATAAGTTTTATTTACTGATTTAAATGTAACACGCTTTGATCAGTGTTGAAAGGGATGTTTAGATAGGATTAGACAGTATAACTTCTTTTAAATGGATGATAAACAATGAATCTGTCATTTTATAAGATTGTGTTGAGTTGTGTGAATTCAGGCCGCCGACTGAGATTGAACTGGAAATAACAATTTGACATTATAAAGTCTGAAATACATTTCTAATTCTAAATCGAGTTTGTATCTATTTACTTTAACACAATTACTTGCCAAAAAAAATTGAGTCAACAGGACAATAGCTTGGCGTACCTGAACGAAGACTTAGTCGTAGATCTGGTCGCCAGTAAGATGTCTTTTTGAGTTCAATTAAACACGAAACAAATATAACGTGTTATAGAATGCACTATTCAGATTTAAGCACAAAACCTCTCAAGATTTATTGTGGCGTAGTTTTGAAGTTAATAATAGATCAGAGACCCGGTCAACGATTACAATGCAAATGTCTTTGACCGATGTTTCTGGCACGGGAATACGTTGCATCTTTTGTTACGATTGTGCATATATGGTTGGGTTAGATAAAGGAATCGCAGGAATATAGCGTATTTTCCTTTTCGTTTGGTTTAATTTCACCCAGTAACTTAGTAATTTTTAGTAATGAAATAATCGCACGCGGGTCGGATACTCCTTAGACATACGATTAAATTAATTTACTAGAAGGGTTTAGTCAAAAACGGACGGTAATATTATGATGTAGAAGATTTATATGGTTCAGGAATTTAGGGGGCGGTAATGATTATAAGATTCCTTGGTTAGCGGCATCAAAAAAAGATACCCCGCAAGAGATGAAACAGATTAATTGTGATGAAAATAAAACTCGTGCCTTCTGTGGCGTGGAGTGGCGAAGAAGTAATAGGCATAATAATAGGCATAGTAACAGGAATAAGGTAATAGCATAAACTTAAATGGAACATATTGGATTTATCATGTACCTACCATGTCAGTTGTTTATTTATGTGTTGACGTAAACCCGATGACGATTGGGTATTAACGTTTTGAAGGTGGGATAACCGTTAATCCACGAGCCTCCATCTGTATATCTGAAGGTAAGCGGACGTGGACGTTCTTGATTTTGTTAAAACTATATATTGATAAGATTATTATATGTTTTTCGAAAGGGCCTTGTATGTGATGGCTATTTGATAAAACTATTTGTTTAAAATGTTATATTGTTATATGTCGGCGCAAATATGACTATTTACCTACTGATCATCAACTAATTACTCTGTGATAAGAAATTGATGTTAAACAGTTCCTTTTATTGTAATTTCAATACTTTAAAACGTGTTTGAAAAACGTGTAAACCCGCTCACGTGTCTGAAAAACGTGTAAACACGCTCACGTGTTTAAAACGTGTCAACACGCTCACGGGTACGAAGCCCCATAAATACGGCCGTGCTGTCTAGCACTGATTGATTCGTGTCCGAGCCGTTGTACTGTACGGATATCTCTGTAACGTTGTTATGCTTTTCGTGCAATATACGAATTTCTCGTGAAGTTCTCGTGAAGTTTTGTTTCGGAAACCCAAACATGAGTCATTCGTCAAGAAAGTGATGACCGCGACGTCAGCGGTGCTGACGTCACACTTTTTACAAACATCACGGCGGTCCCTACTCCGTCATCAGAAGCGGGATCACACGCCGCCTCCGCTCAGCAACAACCTGGTGACCAGATAACCGTATCGGCGGATAATGACTACCCTCCAGCATCAGCCGATAAGCCTGTACAGTCTGCTTCACAAACCAGCATGGTCGAGCGACGGAATCAACAATCAACTGATCAATGAATACAAAAGATAAGTTTTTATTTTTGATTACTAAAATTTCACCACAAAATTCATCTGAAGACCATGATATCCTTACACAACGAACAACACCTTACACATTCTTATCCCACCTTCAATAAATCTACGAGAACCTCCGAGAAATCTACGAGAACCTCCGAGAAATCTACGAAAACCTCCGAGAAATCTACGAAAACCTTCGAGAACCCTACAATAAAATCGCATTAATAGTCTCAAACTTACATAGTCACAAGTAACGCAAGTATAACAGATGCGCTACTCAGAGAAACTTTTTATTCCTGCAGATCAATGGGAATCAAAGAAAACCTACGAGAATCAACGAGGCTGGTGCAGAGCGCGCACCGCCCAAGTGGGATCACATGCCGCCTCCGCTGAGCAACAACCTGGAGACCAGATAACCGTATCGGCGGAAGAAGACAACCACCAGCATCAGCCGATGAACCTCTACCATCTACTTCACAAACCAGGATGGTCGAACAACAAAATCAACAATCGGCATAAGGATAAGTTTTTATTTTTGATTAATAAAATTACGCCACCACATGAGTACCACAGTGTACGCCACCACATGAGTACCACAGTGTACGCCACCACATGAGTACCACAGTGTACGCTCACTACATAAGTACCACAGTGTACGCCCACTACATAAGTACCACAGTGTACGCCCACTACATAAGTACCACAGTGTACGCCCACTACATAAGTACCACGGTGTACGCCCACTACATAAGTACCACGGTGTACGTCCACTACATAAGTACCACGGTGTACGTCCACTACATAAGTACCACGGTGTACGTCCACTACATAAGTACCACGGTGTACGTCCACTACATAAGTACCACAGTGTACGTCCACTACATAAGTACCACAGTGTACGTCCACTACATAGTACCACAGGGTACGTTCACTACATAAGTACCACAGTGTACGTCACAATATAAAACTACACAAAATAAGTTACTTTCAAAGTAACATAAAAAGGTACACAGATACCAATCTCAGAAACAGACATTCCATTGTTTCAGATGGACTCCAAGAACTCTCTGGTGATACACCATACATGGGCGGCTGGTGCAGAGCGCGCACCACCTGTCAGTATGGCCGTGTCGGCGCAAATATGACTATTTACCTACTGATCATCAACTAATTACTCTGTGATAAGAAATTGATGTTAAACAGTTCCTTTTATTGTAATTTCAATACTTTAAAACGTGTTTGAAAAACGTGTAAACCCGCTCACGTGTCTGAAAAACGTGTAAACACGCTCACGTGTTTAAAACGTGTCAACACGCTCACGGGTACGAAGCCCCATAAATACGGCCGTGCTGTCTAGCACTGATTGATTCGTGTCCGAGCCGTTGTACTGTACGGATATCTCTGTAACGTTGTTATGCTTTTCGTGCAATATACGAATTTCTCGTGAAGTTCTCGTGAAGTTTTGTTTCGGAAACCCAAACATGAGTCATTCGTCAAGAAAGTGATGACCGCGACGTCAGCGGTGCTGACGTCACACTTTTTACAAACATCACGGCGGTCCCTACTCCGTCATATATAATGACGAAAAATCCTCAAGTGGTTGGTTGCTAATTACGAGTGTTTCGATTCTCGTAGCAACAAATACTCGCTGACAGGGTAATGATGAGTTAAATAATATATTTAACAAAATGGGAAGTAAGAACAGATTCAAATAATGTAATGAAAATAATGGGCAGAAATCCAAAAGAACAGAAGAACGAGAAATTTGTACTGTTTTTATTGGTATATCGAGTGTGGTAATTAAAAAAACAGGAAAAAATTACTGTTGACTGTCTACATTTATTACAATGCTATTAATCACGTTAAATACAAACAAAACGTTCTGAATCGGTTTTTCACTGAATGTGTTATAACAAAACAAATTATTGTATACTTGATTGCTAACTAAGGAAGGTTTTATTTCAACAATCGTATCACAATAGGTATTTTGTAATCATGTTTTTGTTTATTACTAGATACTTCGTAAAGTAGTAGGACCTATCTTGTATCTCAAATATAATCTCTAAAGTTGTTGATTTCTACCGTGAAAAAACAGACAAGACGATAAAGACATTTTAGCAATTTTCCCCAATGGTTCCTGCTTCTGACAACTAGATGAGCGCAGTATCTTGTAGAGCGTGACACGTGTTATATAATTTGAAATTTCGACCCCAAGGAAATTTTGGGATCCACTTAATTGGGAGATTTCTTTTTTTTTTTCTTAGAAGGAAGGACGCACTTTTGGTGTTAAGTGGTTACCGGAGCCCAAAGATATCTACCACGTAAATGCCACCATCCACCTTGAGATATGAGTTCTAAAGTATCAGTATAGTTACAACGGCTGCCCCACCCTTCAAACAGAAACGCATTACTGCTTCACGGCAGAAATAGACAGGGTGGTAGTACCTACCCGTGCGGACTCACAACAGGTCCCACCACCACTAATTACGTAAATTATAATTTTGCGAGTTTGATTTTTACTACACGATGTTGTTCCCTCACCGTGGAAGTCAATCGTGAACATTTGTTAAGTACGTATTTTATTAGAAAGATTGGTACCCGCTTGCGGGATTCGAAGACCGTTGCATCGCTGCATACGAATGCACCGGACGTCTTATCCTTTAGGCCACGACGACTTCTACGTACCCTGTCTGTTATCACATTCACCCATACACGAAATGAAAAAGGCTTTAGTTCCGGTTTTGTGTGAAGTGTCTATTCGTCCGCCAGAGACGGCTCATAAAAAGTTATCCGTGTGTCTACCAGTCCGAGAGGATTCCCAGCATTATTTAATCAGTGATACCGAGACGGGCCCGCATTGTGAATCATTCGTGATGATACATAAAACATCCTTTATCCATTGATGCTGCACTTGCGAATGTCACTCACGAGAACTCGACCAATTTATTTTAATGAAATCAATCTCTCTTCACATTATTGTTCTTTTAAAGGATGTTTTTGATATCATTTATGCTCATTACATTATACGACATTAAATGAACGCTCGCATTTCAGATTTTTTTTTAATCAAGATTGGCTAGATGAGCACTCAGTAAGTTTTGGTTAGTTCCTTGAATGAATTCATTTGCATACGTATATGAAGGTCTATTATTTACATTAATTCAATTAAAGAATAATTTATGGCATATTCTTTTTTTAATCGCACGGCTAAGGCAACACAAAGAGACATTTACTTATCTTATATATAGAAGACACGTGTAACGAAGAACAATAATTTCGAAATAAAATAATATAAAATGAAATATATATAAATAGAATTAAAACATTATTGTTTCTTTAAATATGCTATGTATGTTCAGGTATGATTAGTATACGGCTCATAATTGTACATTTAAAGATTCTAATTGCACGACCTATGAAGAGTGAGCATCCTGGAGACCCTAATTTACAACAGGCCTTATTCCTTCAGATGATAGGTCACTGTTCTTGTATAGTTCTTGGCAGAGGACCTGAGAAGAATTTTTGAGTTGAAATACGTACTTAGCAAATGTTTACGATTGATTTCCACAGTGAAGGAATGACATCGTGTAATATAAATCAAAACCCGCAGAATTATAATTTGCGTAATTGCTGGTGGTAGGACCTCATGTGAGTCTGCCCGGGTTAGGTACCACCAGCCCGCCTATTCCTACGCCGTGAAATGTGTTTCAGTAATGCGTTTCAGCTTGAAGGGTGGGGCAGCCGTTGTAATTATACTGAGACCTTAGAACTTATATCTCTAGGTGAGTGGCACATTTACGTTGTAGATGTCTATGGGCTCCAGTAACCACTTAACACCAGGTGGGCTGTGAGCTCGTCGACCCATTTAAGCAATAATAAAAAAAAGTGTAAGAAGTGAAGGGCACTCGATGCGAGTTTTTGTCATTAATTCCGGTTAGCGATGTCTATACGTTTATTGTTATCATAGAAGGCCGACGTAATATAAGTAGGTACCGAAAAGTCAGTTTTTTTTTATTTAATTTTTATTATTTATTTTTTATTACTTAGATGGGTGGACGAGCTTACAGCCCACCTGGTGTTAAGTGGTTACTGGAGCCCATAGACATCCACAACGTAGACGCGCCACCCACCTTGAGATACAAGTTCTAAAGTCTCAGTATAGTTACAACGGCTGCCCCACCCTTCAAACCGAAACGCATTACTGCTTCACGGCAGAAATAGGCAGGGCGGTGGTACCTATCCGCGCGGACACACAAGTTTTTTTTTTTTTTTTTTTCCTACCTAAGCTGAGAGCCTTGAGAGGCTATTTCAGCGTAACCCTAACTTTTGTAGGTGAGCTCACGGGGCTCAAACCTGATGACATTGCTAACACGAACCCTAGCAAGAGCCGTGCTTCGCAGAATCTACCACCGGATCGGAAACGCGACCCACCGAGAAGATCCGGCGAGAAACTCAGTGGGCTGTGTCTGAGAGTTAATTTACTCGTCGAGCCCTTCGTCGCAAGCGACGGGTTCGACGAGAACGGTGACCGGTGCTTGAAGTACCTAGAAGCACCGTTAGTGGATCGGGTGGATCCGAGATGACGTGTTTTGGGCGACGTCGACTGCTTTCCATTCTCTCCGCAGGATCGGGAATGTAGTTACCGGCGGCCACGATGAGAGGGTTCTCGTGTCGTGCCGCTTTATCGAAGTGGCGCATCGACGCCGACTGTAGATACTTACTGATGGACTCTAAGTCCAGGTCGTCATGGAGGTCGACGTTTCTGACGAACCACGGGGCTCCGACGGCTATCCTGCAAAAACGGGATTGAATAATTTGGAATGATTTTAAGTGAGTGCGGGCCGCGTGAGTGAACGCTACACTTGCATAGGTCATGACGGGGCGTATGCAAGTTTTGTAGAGTGTCACCTTATTTCTAAGGGACATTTTACTTCGCCTACATATCATCGGGTAGAGACGTCCTAGAATGAAGGCGGCACGGTCGCGTACCGTCTTGATGTGGGGGCGGAATGTCATCCTACTGTCGAGGGTGACGCCTAAATATTTGACCTTCGGGGCCCACGGTATGGGCTGGTCGAACATCGTGATTGGGCGAATGGCGGGGGCGGAGGTGTTGACGCGCCTAGTCGGGAGGGGGATGCTCAGCGTGGTGTTCGGAGGGCGACCCCTTTTGAAGAGCACCGCTGTGCTTTTCGTGGGGTTGATGTCGATGCGCCACTTCCGGAACCACTGTCCCATGGTGGTAGCTGCGGTCTGAAGTCGTCGATGAAGCAACGCCTTCTTCCTACACGAGTAGTAGATGGCGGTGTCATCGGCGAAGAGCGCCAGATGGGTCTCCGGAGACCGGGGTATATCATTGATATACAACCTAATAGTAACGGGGAGAGGGCGGAGCCTTGCGGGACTCCGGCTGTGACGTGCCGGGGCCGGGAACGCGTTCCCTCGACTCGATATCGGAACGAACGGTTCGACAAGTAGTCTCGTATGATGAGACTCACAAGTGGTCCTACCACCAGTAATTATAATGTTTTAATTTTTTATTACCTTCTAAACAGATAAATATACAGTCCACTGTAATTGTATATGCCAATATATATTTGAATGTTTTTTGTTGTATTTGTCTTTGTCCAAAACATAATAAATATATGCGATCGTTATCATTACTTATTTGGTCACAATACTACAACTATCAAATTAGAACTGTCATCGAGAAAATAAAGAAATTGAATTCTACTGAATTCTACATGGATACCAAGTTTCAAGTCAATCGGATGCATGGTTCAGTAGTTATAACGGAACATCCGTAAAAACCACTGTAGATTTATATATTAGTATAGATAGGTAGATGATGACGATTTACTGAGTGACGGTTTCAGTCAGTCAGTCCTTTTAAAACTCGCACGAAATCTACAGCGGAAGAACTGGTCAAGACTGTCCGATGGTAGGTGGTAAATGGTGGTAGGTGGTTCGGTAGGTGGTGATGGTAAAATAGGACGATGGATTCATATCAGTTAATTCCTTAGAGCACTCTTCGCGGAACATACGGTACACAGAGAGAACCTAAGTTCCTCCATAGTTCCAGAGATACTAATGGATCCATGAGAATGGTATTATTGAAATTCCAAACGGCACACTTTTGGATAGAAATAAATAGCAGACGTTGGCACTAGGCAGCTTTATATTTGATAATTTTATTTCTAAAATATGTGAGAATCTTATTTATTTTGGCTCTCAATATAAACAATCACGTGTCCTGTGATCGATACATATAAAGATGTCATTAAGTCATCGATTTAAAATAAAAAAATTTTTCATTGTTTTTTTTTAATATCCTAGACGAATGAACGCTCTTACGGCTCATCTGATGTTAAGTAGGTATTATAGACATCCACAACGTAAATACCGTCATCCACCTTGAGACATGACTTTGAAGTCTAAGTTCTATAATACAACGGCTGCCACACTCTTCAAACTCGAACGGAATACTGCCTCCCGGCAGAAATGGTACCTGTACGGGATTCTACTAAGTTCCGCCACCAGTAATCTGGGAATAATTTTATTATTAATGCAATGGGAATTGATTTTACTGAGAATGGCTTGTTGGTCTTTTAACGTGGCCAAAACACATTTGTTAATTTTGATTAGTAAGTAGCAGTGGTAGTTTCTATCGCAAAGCAATCACACGTTCTGATTCATAGGGTCGGATTTACGTTGGTATTTCCAACTCGGCCGACGGAATCATTCAAATAAATATTGAGTTGCATTTATAACGTTTTGGGAGCCTTTTTCGGCACCCGCTTGATTGCTTACCTATGCCTAAGCTCATATGTGTTATATATTTATTTACTGTTTCACATCCGGATGTATCTGCAAAAATATTAATCTAATAAAAATATTAACATAGCTATGTCCTCGTTAATCTCATAAATAAATAATAGGTGCGTAAATGTGTGTTTTGACATCATTTTGCTAAAATTTAGGTATTTGTGGGACTCATCTGTTATGTATTTAAGATGTACACAGAAAATGTTATGCTAAAACAGTTTTGTGTTTTTATTTTTATTTTGTCAGGTTTTAACGAGTCGTAGAGGTAAACTATGAAAAAAATAAAATAAAAACGTTTTTGTTAGTAGGTATAAATAATAAAACAGTACAAATAATATAACTTGATGGTAGTGTGGCGATTAACCAGTACAGTTATACGATTCCATTTTCTGTCACTATCTCATTAATTTCTTTTTTAATTTTGTCAGCCCTTGGTATGTTATGTTGCCTGTGGAGAGTTGAGCCAGAAAGACGACTGGCCTTTGGCATTCTGCGTCAAATAAATCAACAACATTTTGAAATGTGGTCTGCTAGTTAAGGTGTACTCATAAGACTAATGGTGCTATGGATTTCAAAATAAGTTTTGAAGCTGTTTATAAAATGGGAACTAAAATGGATTGTGTCTGTTGAAAATGTGTTGTTAGAGCTCGCCCAGTTTTATGCTATATCTGAGGATTCCCTGATTGGCTGGCGTTGGATCTCTAAAAACTACAAAAGACTGTTGGTTCGTAATATAAAAAAAAAAGTCAGCCAATAGCAACGTCAGTCAAGTTCTTTAATAGCAGCTTTTCTTTTGTTCATTATAATTATGACCACTGAAGCATGCTTTGGTTATTTACTGTTTTAATTCGGTACTTTTTGTCTACACCTTACAATCAATGCACATTGTAAAAAAGTTATTTTGAAAAGATCTTAAACTGTGAAGGCTCGTTTATGTTGAAATGCGAAATGCTTTGTTGTTCTGAACTACCGAATTAGCAATGTAATGTGTGTACTGAGATCGTTCCATATAACGAACAAATATGATAGTGGTAATTGGGTAAAGATATAAGTACATAGACTTTACAAGACTTGATACAATGTTAATCAAATGTGTCATAAACAAAAGTTTAAAGTACTTTAAATCAAACACATTGAATTACAATGACACGAAAATTTCATACAAATTAGGTGTTAATTTACAGACAAATATTGTGTACTGACAAAGTGATCTTGTTTATCATGTTTATTGTTTTATCACGACTACATTAGTGAACTATTTTTAATCTTTATATTAGAAGAAATGTAATTCATGACAGACAAGCTAATATGAACTTGCGACTGTCCAAATTGTAACTACATGTGACTTAGAGATAGAGATTTCTATCACACTGTTTTACTTTTGTGTCAAGTGTGCCCTAGATAAAGTAAAAGATATGTATCGTGTTACGTTAGCGATTTCGCACTTTTCAACAAACAATATGAAATATTCAGATATAGTTTTATAAAATAATGTATCTTTAGTCAGGAATGTGCCGCCTTTCAATCGATAGTTCGTATATTTATGAACATGTACAGTTTGCTTTAACCCTTTTCTTCTGCAAAAGAATTATTATAATGCTTCCGGTCTGAAGAATTCCTACGTTCGTTGAATATAGTAGGTATAACTGTGGGTCGTGAGGGAGATTCAGATTTGTATGTTCTGATCTCCAAAGGCGGTGGTGGTGATTCATGTGAGCCCCAAAAAGTTATAGTCAAGAGGAAGCCTATTTGAGAGTATTAATAAACACATTCTATGCTCTATTTATGTCAGGAAAAACAGAAGGGCGTTACGCATAGCTAATTTAGTCCGAATGTTCGTTGGAAAATGCCCGCTACGCGCTTAAACCTTAAAAAACGAAACATCATATCAAGTTATGTGAATGTCAAACGCAAGAGTCAAAGTTTGACAGTCTATTGACATTTACCCGTGAATGTCACCGCTCTCTTTGCAACATCAGTTCAAAGACCCAGCACTAGAATAAGGATTAGCTTGCCCTTGAAATCAGAACATTTTATGATTGTTTGTTGATCAAAACAGATAGGTGTTATTCCAGTACGTGCATAAGCAGGCAATCAAAGATTATTCAAATTTAATGTGTATGCCAAATGTTTTAATTTTATATCGCAATATTAAGTTGACTCAACTGGCTTGGAAAGGTTTTGAGTTGATATTATCGATTTTAATGTAAAATAATTCCGTAAAGTTAGCATATATTTATGTATTTAAAATTTGACTACATTTCTAACTAACAAATGAAGTCGTCGTGGCCTGCGGGATAAGACGCTCGGTGCATTCGTATCAAGCGATACAATTGTGCCGATGTTCGAATCCCGCCGGCCGGTACAAATTTTTCTGATGAAATAAATTCGTACTTAACAAATTTTAATGTTCACGAGCTACTTCCACGGTGAAGGAATCTTGTAATAGAAATCAAAATATAATTTGCTCAATTACTGATAGTACGGAGTCTTGTGAGCCCGCACAGGTCGGTACCACCAACCTGCCTATGTTTGCCGTGCAGCAGGAATGCGTTTCGGCTTGAAAAGTGGGGAAGCCAATTTACTGAAAAAACTGAGACTTAGAATTCATGTCTCGACCACTTAAAACTAGATGGACAGTGAGCTCGTGTCTATACATCTAATGTAATAAAAAATTAAATGCCACAATATATTTATACTCCTATTAGATACATGCATTGATAAATATTTTGACGATTTATTTTATATCAAAGAAATTAACCATTCCGTAACACTCGCGGACGTGCGGACTCATAAGAGGTCCTACCGCCAGTCAAAAGAAGGTATATATGTAGGTACATATTTAAACGTATATAAGTATGTATGTCAGTCTCTGATACCGATAACACAGGGAATTCTAATTTGGCGCCGTATGACCGTACGTGATTCGTTCCCAGTTCTTTATTAAATTAAAATGTAAAGTTGTCTGCGCGGTCGGTACTAACATCGCGGATGTCCACTAGGTCCTTCGGTATTTCTCCTAAAACGAACAAAATGAGTAGATTCCGTTCTGATGTCACACACCTCATTATATTCTCATTCTGATGTTGTCGTTTGCGAGTTTTATAAAATTGTTCACTTCCCGCATTATGACTTCATTCGAAATGATTTACTAACGTTTTGTTTGGTTTTAAACAAACCGATTATTGAGCATGTAGATAAAATATATGCTATTTGGTAGATTATGTTCTTAGAAAACCATTTAACACTAATAATCAATGTAAGTTTAGTGTTCGCTGGAGGTACTTAATGCTATATCGTCCTCCATCAACGAGAAACAAAACAGTTATGCGTAATAAACTAAACAATAAGAAATACATTAGTATTTACAATTATACAACGGTTGGATATTGCTTTGGTAATATTATAATATATTAGTGGTAAAACATATTGTGTTTTATTCGCATAAAAATGTTATCTTCTACTACCGGGAAGCAGTAGTACGTTCCGATCTAACGACTTGAGCAGCCGTTATGGCATTTATTCAAACTGAAGTAGTCGTGGCCTAAAGGATAAGATGTCCGGTACCAATTTTTCTAATGAAATACGTACTTAACAAATGTCCACGATTGGCTTCTACGGTGAAGGAATAACATCGTGTAATAAAAATCAAACCCGCAAAAATAATATATTGCGTAATTACTGGTAGTAGGACCTCTTGTGAGTCCGCACGGGTTCCACCTATTTCTGCCGTGACGCAGTAATGCGTTTCGGTCTGAAGGGTGGGGTAGCCGTTGTAACTATATTGAGATCTTAGAACTTATATCTCAAGATGGGCGGCGCATTTACGTTGTAGATGTCTATGGGCTCCAGTAACCACATAGCACCAGGTTGGGCTGTGAGCTCTTCCACCCATCTAAGCAATAAAAAAAAACACGGGTTGGTATCACCACTTTGCCTATCTTCTGCCGGAGAACAGTAGCAGTTGTTGTCTATTGGTTGCGGTAACCATTTATCACCAGATGGGCCGTGAGTTCATCTATACATCTAACACAATAAAAAAATAAAATCACAATCCTCACATTACGTATATACATGTGTGTCATAGCTATTTTCATAATTATAATAATTATTTGCGTCGTGACGGACAGTGAAATTAGCACTATTACGATTATGTCTATAGAATACTGTAAGTGTCGTCGGTGAAATAGTTAGATTAAATAACCCAATAATATCCTTGTACATACATACAGACATAAAGAATGAACCAAGAATAACTCGAAATATCTTTATAATGTTTGTAACCTTTGTAAACCTTTATAATAATCACTACTTTACAAGGTTTTTTACCCACAGATGAAACTGATATGTATCGGTAGAGTTATAAACCCTTACTTAAAAACTGAAACTGGAAAAAAATTAGGACGTCCAATTTTGTAAATATTGATTATATTTATTTTTTATCATTTTCATACATTTATGTCAAAAACAAATAAAAAATGGGTCGTGTTACTTCTTCTTTTATACTGATTCATATCAGTTTCCCTTATTATAGACTAACAGTAATTTGCTAGCATATTTTTATCCCAAAATCCTTGGTATCTTTCCTCGAAAAACTTCAAATCCTTGTGAAAACGGTCGCCATGCTCATCACTCAAGCTTCCCAGGTTCTCAGGAAAAAAGTCCAGATGATAATGTAAAAAATGAATTTTTAAATATTCACTCCCGTTCTATGGTAATTTCTCAGTAAATTGGAAATAATATCTGCTTAATTGTTTCCTATTCAGATTTATTGTTTCCTAAGAAATTTTTCACTAATGCTTTAAATGAATACCAAGCATCTTTTTCGACATTGGATAAGTTACCATCAAAATTTTCATCCTTTAATATTTTTCTTATTTGGGGACCCACAAAGATTCCTTTTTTGAGTTTTGCATCAAATAAACTAGGTAAAATGGTTTTTAAATCCTTTAATGCTCGTCCATCTTTGTCAAGTGCTTTGACAAAGTTTTTCATTAATTCCAGTTTGATGTAATAGCTGTAAGCTTGGTAATGATGGATTAGGAACTTTTTCAGAATGTAGCACAGGTTTTGTGACTGGTGCAACATCAGGAAATTGTATGTGCTTTCGGTTTTTGTTGTTAAAACCTGTAGTTTCAGTTAGGCAGAAGTAACGGTCAGTAGTATGATTTGTTGGTTCTCTCCATTTCATTGGGATGCCGAATCGTAAATGTTTTCTTTTTCCTGTAGCCCAGTTCAATAATATACTTCTGCAATTTTCGCACACTACACCAGGAACCCATTTTTTATCAAGGTTTGTTACCGATTTGAAAATAATGGAGCTAGGCTCGTTTTACGTGATTCATTGAGTGGTCTCTTCTTTTTTGACAAAATAATTTGACCACAAACATAGCAAAAGTTATTTGGGTTTAATTTACACTGCCTTGACGATATTTTAAAGCAAATAAAAATGTTGGAATAACACTTATACGCAATAAAAACAATCTATAAAATCAGACATGGCTAACAGGGTAGCTTACTTAGGTGAATTCTGGTGAATGTGGTTATATCAAAAACTTGACGTGATACAATTATGAGACATATATTTTTGTAGTAAGGGGGTCGGTAGAAAACACACCCAATATGAATTATCTTTGGGTAAAAGAAAAACTTTTTTTTTGTAAAGCAATTAAAGGCATATGAGTATCCATCGTTAGCGAAAACGATCTTTTGTTGAGGTAATAAAGAATTTAGATTAAAAATCTTTCATTCGTGTGAACAAATTGTGTCATTGTGTATTCTAGTATAATTTACATTTTTTTTTTCCATGACAAATTCAATATTTACAATGTGCGATTAATTATCATAATGTGCGAAGCACGCATGAATCAAAACAAGTTCTTGAACAATATGGAACATTGATTCTTTGAGTTTACACTCTTACTTTCTGCTAAGAATATACTTGTGTGAACATAATGGCCATGACGTCATATGACAGAGGCGAAATTTATATTAATCTATAGTAGAGGTAGTTCTATCCTATGTTTTCAAATTAAAAATTGATTAAAATTTGGCTAGTGTAACAGCATCCCCTCTCTTTCCGTGGGTATCGGAAAAATGTTCTCTGAGTTTTCTACCAGCTTTCATTATTGCCATCCGGCATTTACCTACATATGGTGGTGGGTATCATCATCTTGCCTATTTCTACTGCAAAGCGGGGCGGGGTAGCAGCTGTACAGTGCGCTTGAGGCTTCGACCTCATATCTCATAGTGGTTGGGAGCATGCGTGTTGTGATGTACTACGGTAACTATGTTCCACCAGGTGGGACGTGAGTTCCCCGGCAATCCTGGCTGATATGAATGGCCTTATGAATTATTCTCAGTCGGATCGATAAATAATACAATCGAATACGCATTTGTAAATAAGTAGTTGAACTAGTCATTATGAAAGGCTATTTGTAGCTTTCCTTCCTCCTCCTTCCTTCCGTCGATAATCCTGAATGCTGAGTATCGCGGCCATCTTTAATTACTTTCTTCTGGATTGTTCTGCGGTTTCTTATCCTTAAGCCTTGAGCTTCGCTTCAATTATATTATATTGTGGTATGGTAGGATTGACAGGGCCGGAAGATACTTCACTTGAGATGTGACTCCAAAATGTTCATCCAATATGTTGTCCCAGCTATCTACGGTCGCTGTATTAATGCTGAACATCATGACGTAATCACTTTCTCCTTCAGCAGAGTTATTGGTTGTAGGACCTCTTGTGAGTCCACGCGGGTGGAGGAGGTACCACCACTCTGCCCATTTCTGCCGTGAAGCAGTAACGCGTTTCGGTTTGAAGGGTGGGGCAGCCATTGTAATTATACTGAGATCTTAGAACTTATATCTCAAGGTGGGTGGCGCATTTACGTTGTAGATGTAACCACGTAACACCAGGTGGGCTGTGAGCTCGTCCACCCATCTAAGCTATAAAAAAACCACATTATTCTGAGTCGGCGCAGCATGTCCGCTTATTATGCTGCATGGGGGTTCGGCATGAGCTTGAAGACCAACTGCCTGCCTGATATCTGCTTGAGTTTAACTTAAATTTCTTTAAGTACTGAAATGTAATTTAAAATATAACAATTTATTTATTTTCTAAGTTCGCCCCACACTATTGTTTTAGTCTGTAATCAAGCGAAACTAGATCGTATTCATAGAACATTAAAGCTAATATAAATTATTTGATATTGAAATCGTGAGTTTCAATTTGTGTTGATGTGAAATATTCTCTGAATAAAAACACCATCCATATATTTCGCTATGAACGAACCTATGCAATTAAAATGTTTAAATATGATTTAATGTGTTTGCTATTTGCTTTGTTTTATCTTTTCAGTGAACATCAAACACGATTCAAAAGATTAAACTATTCCTACAAAATCACGACATATTTTGATGATTCGCTCTTTTAATTAATTTGTTAATTAAAAAAAAATTACTTAGTTCCTAATTTAAAATTCGTTCGTCAACCGTGACGTAGAGCACATAGTTGCGTCATCACATCATCACATCATATCACAAAAATAATGAAATTGATCAAATAAAAATAAACCGTTTGAGGATTGTATGAATGAATGATTTATTTTATTTCAGACAACAATAAGTCCATATGTGTACATAGTATCATTGAAACATACTTAAAATTAACAAAGCCAATCAAATAAAAAAAATATATTTATTAAAAGTAGTTATCAGTGGAATACATTTCAAATATTCCATTCCACTGATACCTACTTCGAACCAACCATTATTTTTATTATTATTATTGTTTAGTCCGCAAGTGAACCATGGTACAATGGTTCAAGTACCGACAGTCATAACGGTCTGTTAATGCCTTCAGGATGCTGTTAGGGCTGACCCGGACCCGGCCAATCAGGGATGTGCACCTTTTTCGCATGGTCGTAAAGATACAGTCGACTCGTGCCTCGGCGAACATTCCCGACGCGCCACAGAACAGAGGCAGCCCCAACAACACCCTGAACGCATTGTTGTATTGGACGCGTAAGGCGCTGTACTGCTTTTGACTATAGAGCACCCACAGGCTGCACGTATAGAAGGACGTACAAAACGCTCTAAATAGAGTGATTTTGACATCCCGCGAATGATGACCTCGATTTCAGTAAGCTTTTAGTTCCGTAAATGGCTATACTGGTTCACCATCCATATGATATTAAGTGTTATTATCATTGTCCATATACACTACAACGTGGACGCAATCGATCTTAAGTCATATTCTCGCAGTGTTTGTGTAAAACGGTAACTGGTTACCACAGGGGCCTTGACTTTGGGTAGTTCTTAACACTTCACCTAATAAAATATACATGCTGTCCCAACTTTCAAACCTATATGCGGTAATGCTTCGTGGTAAAAAATCCTTCTCTGACTATATGAATTGACTAGCTGTCCGCTTCGCTGGGAATTTAAAATTAACATTATTATTTCTCACCCCCACAAAGATTCTCATCATTAACGCCCCCGCAACTGGTGTAGGGAGTCCAACACTCATATAGATATTAGCCTATCCATTAAGTACATGTATTTTCTACGTGGATACAAAGTTTCAAGTCAATCGGATGCACGGTTCAGTAGTTATAACGGAACATCCGTAAAAACCACTGTAGACTTATATATTAGTATAGATTTGAAGCAGACTAATGGATATACGTTTTATAGTGCTACATGTACATTCGTTAATGGCTAAGAAAAATCGGATTTCTCGTTACTTTTTTTACTTTAAGATTAATAATGCGTTGAGCTGGAACTGTGTTCAGCCAATCGATCAGCTCAGCTATCGAAGAGATGATTGGGCAATACCAAATAACTTGTTTTGAAAGGCACTAACCAATCACTTGGAAGGTTTTTTTTTAATTTATCGAGTATATGTAGGTTTTT
This sequence comes from Bombyx mandarina, assembly GCF_030267445.1. Classification (NCBI taxonomy): domain Eukaryota; kingdom Metazoa; phylum Arthropoda; class Insecta; order Lepidoptera; family Bombycidae; genus Bombyx; species Bombyx mandarina. The sequence continues at coordinate 19,324,356 of NC_143208.1, read as the reverse complement.
TTTTATCCTACCTATTCTAGTAACCTCGAGGGGTTATTCTAGATTCGCCGAGCTTGTAGGTGAGCTCACGGGGCTCAAACCTGATGACGTTGCTAACACGAACCCTAGCAAGAGCCGTGCTTCGCAGAATCTACTACCGGATCGGAAACGCGACCCACTGAGAAGATCCGGCGAGAAACTCAGTAGGTTGTGTCTGTGGGTTAATTTACTCGTGGAGCCCTTCGTCGCAAGCGACGGGTTCGATGTGAACGATGACCGGTGCTTGAGGTACCTAAAAGCACCGTTAGTGGATCAGGAGGATCCGAAAATATGTAGGTATGTAACATATGTACCCGTGGTTGCTTTTGAATGGGATTAACTGTCTACATAACTAAAATGATTTTAAAGGTAATTTCACGTTTTTTGTTGTCATTAAATTATTTTCGACGTTTCGAATACTTTGAAATGATCGTGGTCACGGACGGCGGCTCAGATTCACGTGTATGTCAATAAGCTAACTCGTGATTAAAGCTGTAAAGTTAGTTTTAGTTACGTCTAAAATTTTGGACTGTTATCATTTAAGAGCTAATGTCAGGTGTTTTGCCACTCACTAAAGCTATTTCTTTTTCCTATCTCATCACTTCGTGAGCCTTGAGGAGCTGTTCCAAGCTCACCAGTTTGGTAGGCGAGCTCAAGGGACTCAGCCTGAGATAATTTCTAACACTAGCCTTAACAAGAGCAGTGCTTCGCAGAATCTACCACCGGATCGGAATCGTGAGCCACTGAGAAGATCCGGCGAGACATTCAGTGGGTTGTGTCTATGTTTTGTGGGTATGCTGATAGCCTTGAGAGGCTATTTCAGTTTCTCCTTGACGTGTAGGTGAGCTCAAGGGGCTTAATCCGGGAGTGTTACTAACACTGGCTCTAGCAAGAGCAGTGCTTCGCAGAATTTACCATCGGATCGGAAACGCGACCCACTGAGAAGATCCGGCGAGAAACTCAGTTGGCTGACGCTCACTAGGCCAGACTCTGCTTAAATACTTGGAATGCCTCCTTGGTAGAGGGGTTAATTAAGTAGTCTGAGTCCTTGTCGAGGTCAGTATATCTGTGAGTGAAAAAAAAACCAGGAAAGAGCTCCTTGATAGAAATAATAATAATAAAGGCGTATCTTAGCCCATCTAGCGCCCTCTAGTCAGCGCGCGGTCGAAATGTAATAGGTACAAATTTAACAGATTGATTGAGAGTGCCGAGGTTGACGTCCCTTAACCGCGTTGCGCTCGCACCCAGCTCCATAGGCGAACCCACCTCTGGATACCATGAATACCAAATATCTTTGACAAATTAATGCAGAAACCCGACTAGAATCACCTAGTACAGTAGCCAAGGTCACGAATCATTAGACTGACGAGAGAGAGAGATTAGATTAATGTATGAGTAAACGGAGACGAGTCTTTAAATATCATCAGATACGATATTTTCCAACAGAAACACTGATTTTCTTGGTATTTGTAGACCTTTTGTTTATTATAAACTAGATTTTCGCTCGCAGCTGCATCTTATTATGCCGCGTGAGCAAAGTTTCGAAGATGAAAGTTTGCCTCTATTCTTTCTCAGTGTGTGAACTATTTCCATACCGATTTTTTTCAATATCGGCTTACCAGTTTGGGTGTTCCCACACACGCACCGATTTAGATGTCGTCGTGGCCTAAAGGATAAGACGTCCGGTGCATTCGTATCGAGCGATGCAATGGTGTTGGGATCCCGCAGGAGGGTACCTATTTTTCTAATGAAATACGTACTTAACAAATGTTCACGATTGACTTCCACGCTGAAGGAATAACATCGTGTAGTAAAAATCAAACCCGCAAAATATAATTTATTATTATTTCTGCATTGAAGCAGTAATGCGTTTCGGTTTGAAAGGTGGGGCAACCGCTGTAACTATACTGAGACCTTAGAACTTATATCTCAAGGTGGGTGACGGCATTTACGTTGTAGATGTCTGTGGGCCCCAGCAACCACTTAACACCTGGTGGGCTGTGAGTTCGTCCATTCAACCATGCAAAAAAAAGTTATAAGATTTTTCGATTTCATTTTTATAGAGTCCTTACTAAAGGAAAAGCAATTCTCATACGTGATACCTGCGGTATAAATGTCGTAGTTTTACGGTTTTATTTATTTTGTAATTTATTTATCCGTAAGTGACCTCAGTATGATTGCTGAAGCGTCGCCGACCTTGTGAGGGCCCAGATTCTGTGCCCGCCCGGTGCAAAGCAGTAATATGCATCACAATTGCATTAAACATCACAATTATATGAATGAAACACAATGGTTTCATTCTATTTCATTGTTGTATTTATGATCCACGTGTTGGATAAACAGCACAGGAAGTAAAACTAAAAACGACAGTCGTATCTAATTTGTGTCCGCCTGTGATCAGTGTGACAGATTAATTTTGTAAATAAAGTTTATATTATTTACCTAATTCTGGGTGTATATAGTTATAAGCACTTGACTTTCCCCCTTTGCCTTTTCATGAGTTCTGTCTCATGCGAGGTTCAGACGTGGGGTTTTAAGTGAAAGGAGGTTTCAATCAGTTTGACTTCGACATGCCCCGCCCGCCATCCCCAGTGGAGGGCGGAAGTCCGGCGATTTGCTCCTGACAAAAAAAAAACGTTATTCCAATCTAAAATTATAAATTTACTGGTCAACACGAAAATATGTCCTTTAATAAAACCCAACCCGTTTTTTTCTTTCAGAAATGACGGTCAAAGAAAAGATCGCCATTAGCCACATCAGCGGCAGCGCTGTCAGCCTCAGTCAAAATGGAAGGTAAATAAATATAATAAAAAAAAAATAAAAAAAAAGGAAAGCTTCATGTCTTATCGTACATACTGCACTTATAAAATCAACTACTTAGCAAAGATTCCTTTCGATTAAAAGTACAGGATATAAAACAGTAGCAGGATTGAATATTAATGAGTGTTTCATGAAATTAAAAATTAGGTAGATAGACATTTTGTATTTGTATTTATTGATGCGAACAGTTGAAGCAGGCAGAGGTCGAAGGTCAAGTTTTCATTTGCATTTTAATCTCCCATTTCATTGATATATCCTAAAACCTGTATTTCCAAATAATAAATTATTTTCCTTTATTTGCAGAGAATAATAATTTCAATAACTAATTTAAATATGGTATTGCTTTGTAAAGAAATATATTTCATTTACATAAACTGTATTATTTTTTGTCTGTATGTACATATTTATTTCTCTTTCTTAATTTTGTAACTTTTTTTATTATGTACTATGAAGTTTTATTTGAACGTGCGATAAAATGAAAAAAAAAATGCAGTAATAGTCGAGCAAGTGCAATGACTTGAAAATTTCTAATTTGCTTTGCGAATTCAATTTTTGAAATAGAATATGTATGACTTTAGTTTTTTTATCATGTGCCGATTATTTATTATTCAATATGTTTTGCAACGCTTTTATGGTATTGAAAATTTAGGATTTCTGTATTTATTAAAAAAACCACAGATGCTAAGTATTATAATCACGATCAGTTTGCAGTAGCCGCCTGCGTAACTAATGTTATCCTTGATCTAGCTCTAGAAGAAGGGTTGTTCTAAAACAATTAATAAATGTAACGCGTAAAGTAACCGATTTGTGGCACGTCGTGTGTGGAGGCACACGATATTGAAAACATAAGATGTATCTTTCGATAAGAAGCTAAGAAAAATTATTATACCTTATTTGATATTGAGGAAAGGAGGAAGAAGGAGTAGATGAAAATGTACTGATTAAGTTGTTCGGTTTGATTTGAATTCCTTTATTTTTCATTGGGCATTGAATACAATAGTACCTTAGTCATGAGGTTTTTTGCTATCTTGAGATCATCGTTTTTAAATGACAGAATGGCCTACCGCCTCACATTCCTTTTGTTAGTTTTCCTCTCATTACTATTACGTATATACTCTTTCTAAGAAGCATTAGTAAATATACGTATATGGTGTTATTTGATCACATAAAACCTGGTGGATCATTAGCACAACAGTCTGTATTACACAAAAAAAAAAATATATAAATTATTTCGAACGGCATTTTCCTCTCCGCCAAAAAGCCATCATAATCCTATTGACAAGGCAGCTTAAATAATAAACAACTCCGAGCCTTACGATTAATAGACAGTGATAATATTTACGTGCTTCGTACAGTCGCAGTTGGTAATGTACAAATAGTGACAGTACTGAAGGTTATATAACACACATTTTACGAGTTGTGCAATCGTCAATTCGTTATACGAAACGGATTTTCCAGGAGTATTGCTAAATTATTTTTTATATTTTTTTTATATCACTGACCCTAGATGAACAGTGTCGGCTGTAGGTGCACGTGACTCACTAATAGCAACATCATTAACAGTGAATTATTGGTGATATGCATAAAGTAAACTTCTATACTGTAATGTCAGTGACCTTGGTGTAAAAGATAAGGCGCTCTGTGTACCAACAAGTGGTAGGGCGACTTTATATTGTACTAGATGGGAGAACGTGCTCACGGGACACCTGGTGTTAAGTGGTTATCGGAATTCATAGATATAACAACGTGAAGGCTACCTACCTGAATTTTAGACATAAGGTCGATGCCTCAATGGTTTGTTGTTGCAAATTTTATTGTATAACAGCTGTACTACTCTTTAAACTAGAACGCCCGACTGTTTTGCAGCAGAACTAGGCTGGTTGGTTAGACCAATCCATGGTTGGAATCCATTTACGGATACCCGGTCGAGGAGGGTAACGGACCGGGTTATGTCGCGAACTCCACCTTGCACCGCTTCACCACCGAATCGACAGTCGAGTGCCGGGCGCCCCCGCACCCACTACTCGACAGCCCCTACGGGGACTGTGAGCGGCAGCTTCTCGCCCGCGCCGTTCCCCCCTTATTCTGCACTGAGGAGCCGAATGCCTACCCTACCAATAATTCCTTCTTTGTCATTTGTCTTGGATATTATTCTTCTATTGCGGAGGTCATTCGAGAACACGTATTAAGCTGGTACGTAGAAAAATAGCTGCCTAGGCGATAATCACGCCGGTCGATACGTGTACATCGGGAGCATCATTCTATCGGCCAGGATGGCTCGTGTCGTAATCCTGATACTTGTTATTCGGTCGTTGAAATGTCAAAATTCACGTGAAGTGACAGACTAGACGTCATCCTTGTGTGGCTCTCCAGAGCCCGTGAATGGCACCAGTTATAGATTTACAATTCCTGTTATGTTTTTTATCCGACCAAAACAAATAAATACTTTTCTTCATGCTCCGACATACAACATAGCCTGCTCAAAGTAATTATATAATAATAACGCTGGTTTCACTAAGATAAGGATAATTTACATGACTGTAAAATTCCACAACCGAAAGCTGCATATTTATCTAGGAAAGAAAAACTAAATATATACATTCAGATAAATTTGTAAGCTGTGTTTTGATGGCACTTAATGCTATAAATTCATTTGATATGTACTACAATGATTCTTCACACTCTAGCCAGCATCGCTAACGAACATGAGAACATTGCAATCAATCATGGATATTTGTATACACGTTAATGTTCGCAGCTAAAGAATTAGTGAATCATTAATCCCCATCAGAACTATTATTTCATGAATTTTGTGAATGACGCTGCTTTTACGAGTATATAGCGTGACGTATATTTAAGGATGCTTATTTGCATTATGTAAAATGATACGGATTGCTAAACTGCCTTGTGGTAAAACGAGATGTTGTTTGTTTTCTGTACTGATTGATTAAGATGTTGCGTTACGCGGTTTTAAAGAAGACTGTTACTTAATGATTTTCAAGAAGTACAACTTTATTTTTTTATCTTGAAATAATACGGATGGTGCGAGTTCGGAAAGCTATCTACCATGTTCTCATCACAAATACTAGTATTTCAAGACGAAAGTCTTTGACCAATGTGTGTGGTCATTGATGGGATATGGCACTGAGATTTGATCGCTCATAATGGGCCTTATCAGAAGACTCAAGGTCATCCGAAGACCAATGGAGAGGCATATGCTCGGAGTTTCGAGGATATCCGTAGGCAAACCATGGTGACTGACATAGTCCAAAGAATTGCGAGGTTGACGTAGCTGTGGGCAGAGGACACGTTGCGCGTAAACAGATTGTTGCTGAGGCCGAGAAATCTCGAGCGGCGACCACGTACTGGAAGACGTAGCGTGGGTAGGCCTCCCACAATGTGGACCAACAACCTGTTGAAGGTTGCGGGAATCCGCTGGACGTCGGCAGCGCAGGACCGGTCGTTGTGGCTAGGCTTGGGGGAGGCAGTCCAGCGGTGGATATCTGTGGGCTGATAAATAAATCGATGAAATCAAACGGACGCTTTGTGATCTTTTTGAAAGATTAAGTTGCTATGATTGTTGTATTTTCCAAAGCACAACATGATATTGCCTTCGTACATCTTTACAAAATGCAGCACTGGACATCGTTGAACACCTGATTAAAAAAAGGGAACATAGTTACATGCGCTTTTTGACATAACAGCGGGAACACCGCTTGCTGTGAAGTATAAATTGTATTTAATGTAATTATATGTAACGGCTGTTCCCCCAGCGTAAAAACTAGCTGGATAATACAAAATATTATAGTACGGTGTAAATTATCGCCTGTAGTGTCATGGCCCCCGTGGCCCACAACCGGATTACCGAATACGTCCCCCGATCGGCTAGAATTACCATACTTATTCGTAAGAAGTTGCGTTATAGTTATTGTTGTTCGCGATTCAGTAACATACTTTCACTTTTCAACATCGGATCCCACCGAATAGGGCGTAGATCATTCGACGTTTAACCATTTAACTCGACAGTTGGCTCGGGGGCCCAAAAGAAAAAAAGATGGTAAGTACATAATTTGCTAAGGCGAATTATTTTAATTAATTTGATATTGTTTGACAATAAATCTCGTATGCAGACCTCCAGCTGTGAGGAGGCTTTGTGGTCTGTAATGTTATGTCCAACACCGGTCGTTTTACTTTAGTACAGTTTGTTTTATTGTAATTTAAAATTGGTTCATTAGTTAGTTAAAGTTCCGTTAGCATGATTTTTTGTAATCGATTATTTTGTACTTACACGATCGTGATGAAAATTTCAGAAGACAACAATGATCCTGTTGTTATGCCAATTCTTTTACCTTTTGGCGTCAGGTGAGGACAGCAGAGACCTGAACGATGACGACAACGAAGATCTCGGAAGAAAATTACACAGGAAAAAGCACCAAAACATGGGCCCTTGCGGAGGCTATGGAAGGTCTTTCGGAAACACTTACGTGTACGCTCCGGTGATGAATTATATTTTCGGATGTGGAGGAGGAGCTCCGGGCTATGGAAATCAGGGCCATCATGGTCATCATGGGCATCACGGACATCATGGTCATCACGGTCACCAGGGATATCAAGGTTACCAGGGCTACGCGCCAGGTTTCCACCAGCCCTTCGTTCAACCAGTCGGACCATTCAACGGAGCTGTGTCTGGAGTCGGATCATTACTTTCTGGATATTTGTCACATCCCTACAAAACGCAACGGCAGATCAACAAGTTCTTCAGACCATTCACGAAGCTATTTTGAAAGTGTTTTTAGTGTTGCATGAATTTGAACATGAAAGTGGTGTGTTTTATACTGTTTAATTTTGATTACTCATGATTATGAGAAATCTTTAGTCTGTCCGACCATGTGATAACGTTATATTAAATTGAATTGTGAGTAAGATATTGGTGAACCGATTTTAAACTTGAAAGGGTCTCAAACGGGGTCGTCCACAATGTTTTTAGCATTGCAAAATAATAATAATATTGTTGTAATAGAAACTGACACGCACATCAACACGCGAATTCTTCATTATTAATTTATAAATTAATGTACGAGTTATGATGGTTTTCATAATTAAAAAAAACCGGTTCATGTTTTGTATGCGTTTAACTAAGAAATAGTAAATCGAATTTAAATCTTAACACCGTGTACCTACTCAGTTCTGATAGTTATGTACAGAGAAGATGGAGAGTTTGCGGTTGATCAGATGGCACAGTGTTAGAGAAACATTAATATTGTTAATGGTATATGTGTTAGTTGTATTTATGAGTTCATTTGTCAGCGTAGGAGTGCGTTCGTACCATCATCGTTATCTATAGGTACGACATTTTAACGCAAATTGTATCTTGTATTACAAAGGGCCAGACCGATAACTAACATAGCCTAGAGGATTGCGAGATCGAATTGGGCAGGGCGCATTGCTCGAAGCAAAGACCGCCGCCGAGCAAAAAGTTATTGAAGAGTGACCGCGCACTGGAAGACGCAGCGTGGGTAGACCAGCCATAAAGTGGCCCGTCGACCTATTGAAGGTCGCGAGGATATGTTCAATGCAGGCAGCACAGGGCCAGTCGTTGTGGAGAGCCTCGCGAAAGGTCTATGCTCAGCAACGGACGTCTGTCAGTTGATGATTTCAAGGAGGCAAGTAGACGTTTACAACAATACGAACACGTTTTGCTTGAACGATCTGACTCGGATCTAAACCACATTTAGTAAAAAAATACAAACTCGCTTGAGTAACTTCAATTGAAATCAACACGGCTGACGATATAACTATGATGCAAAAAATTTAAGTGAAACAACCGACTCGAAGTTGATAATATATTTACTTAGTTTTAAAACAAGTCTACCACCAAAATATACTGTACGAAAAATATGTAGTTCCAGCAAAGAAAGAATTATGCTGGATTGGAACAATAAGATAAGAATAACTATGCACATTCAATAACTTATCAAAAAAGTGAGTTGCACGATTTTCACTGGGGTACGGGGTGCTACGGGCTTCAGGTGGCTTAGCTGAGGAAAAGCTAATACTTTAATAAACACGAAACGTATTATTACATCTTAAAAGAAGTGTGCCCTCATTACTCGTCTCAGGTCTATGTCATACGAATTGAAAAAATTTGATGGTATAATTGACTTGAGTAACTGTAGGTTAACTAGGGCTTTAACCGGAATAATAATATGTTTCCAACATTCAATAGTGCAATCTGCAAGGTGTAATATGGAGGCACGAAAGACAGCAAGTTAATAGTTTTGTTTAGTTTTTTCAAGTTGCTTACGACTTCATCAAGATAGTTACAGCAAAAACTGAAGCGCTATTTCACCCGACATTTTTTCTATGGAATTTGATTCAGTCAGTGGTTCGCAGATATATGTACATATGTGTTGTATTATGTGATTTTAAAAAAGTTGGTCGCTAAATGAGTTTTGGTTTCTTTTAGAGTTCAAGGTCTCAATTAAGCTTTAGTTACGGTTCATCGAAATCAGATGTTGATTAAATATGTTTTAAAATATCAGTATTACACATATTAAAAAATTATGTCTTTTATTTAATTTTTTTACAGAATATACGCTACTTCTAATGTGAGTCTATAACCCTTTATGAGTTTACTCCACATTTTAATTAACTTATCCGAGCTTTTTTCATAGACGCACCACGGCGAAGGTATTTAATTTGTAAATACATACAAGACTGCACGTCCAGAAATCCTATTTTTATTTGAAATCAATTCTAAAAATTGGATATAGGAAATTGTTTTCCGTATTTAATGCTACCAAAGGTTGGCCTTCATTTTGAAATACTCTGTTCAATTCGAAATATGTTGTTGCGTTCAAATTTAAATTTACAATAATTTATAATGCAATGCTGCGTATGTAACACATTACGTCACTGGTTGCATGGCTAGATTCAACTGACGAATTTTTTCGCATAAATTTAATTTAGTTATTTCATAATTAATGTTCATTAACGCAGGCGGCAAAGAATTAAGATACTTTCTTACTTAGTAAAAATTTTATTGTGTTATATCAAAACAGTAGGTATTGCAAAGGAGGTAAATGTCCCAATCATAAAACGTATCCGAATCTCATACCTTATTTATAAATCGGATATCGTTCGTGTTTATTCTGAATAATCCCAAAATTATGTTGGGAATTCGTAGTAATCATTTTCATTTAGCTTTCGAAATTTAACGTCTAGAACTCGTCGATGGCTCCAACAATGCCATTCAGTGATAATTTGAAGACGCACGCCGACGCTTACAACAATACAGGCGCGTTTTGCTTGAATGATCTTTGGTTTTCCTACCTATGCTGATAGCCTTGAGAGGCTATTTCAGCTTCTCCTTGACATGTAGGTGAGCTCACGGGGCTCAAACCGGGAGTGTTGCTAAACCCGGGCCATAGCAAGAGCACTGCTTCTACCACCGGTTCGGAAACGCGACCTACTGAGAAGATTCGGCGAGAAACTCAGTGGGCTGTGTCTATGGGTTAATTCACTCGTCGAGCCCTTCGTCACAAGCGACAGTTCGACGAGGACGGTGACCGGTGCTTGTGGTACCTATGAGCGTCGTTAATGGTTCGGGAGGATCCGTAATGATGTGCTTAGGGACGTCGACTGTTTACCATTCGGTTCACAGGATCGGGTATGATTGAATGGTCCAGCTCCGCTCTAGTGTACCTACTAAAAATGAATTTTGCATACTACTGAACTTGTTCAAGTCACACTTTATTTCATACCACCCTATTGCCTTCAATTTATCATCGCACATATAGGTACCTTATGTAATAGCTTATCGAATCTTGATTGGCGGTTTTTATATGCTTAGTGCAGTTTCTTGTTCATTCATATACCTATTATTGTGAACTTGGTCGCTTGTGTGCCAGCGAGGCAAACTTTTTATTCAAGAGATCGGTGGTTTGTGAATGGACACTTTATATGTAAGACGGTAGTTTCTTGTCTTAGTTTGTCTCAGTTGATGATGAATAGTCATCATAGCTAACGTTCACAGCAGGGGTCCGCAAAATCAATGCCTACGGCTAAATATTACAAATAAAGGCAAAGACAAAACAGGTTAGAACTATTTTCTCCTTTGTTTGTCGATTTATTTTCTTTATCTTTTCTTTACTAGTCTTTATCGAAACGGTCAATTTTTTAAGTGTCGAAAAGTAAGCAATGAGAAATCGAATCTAAATCTAGAATGAATATGGTCGAATTTCTATCACTGAGCAAACATTAGTTACTTTTAATCTTTGTTGTTATGAAATATTCGTAATCATTGACATAAATCTAGTTGTTGCGCCCAAAAATTACGCAACGCTAAAAAATCGATCTCAACAGATTGACAAACATTTATCAGAAACTGTGAAGTCGGAAATCTCATTTATGTAATGGAGGAAATTTAAATTGACTAAAATAAATAATTGTCATGATTGTAGCCGTGAGTTTAATGAACTGAATGAATTGAATTGTTGATTCTCAAGTCATCTGCAGTGTATTTCGAAGACTGGGTCTAATAGTGGTTTTAAATTAAGAACATGTCTAAATGTTTCACTCTCAGCGCTAGAACCTATTCCAAATGAACCGTATTTCAAATGAAGTCTAAAAATAACATTTATTGGTATGATTGTGATTTGCTAAATGCTTTAAACGGGCAGAGTTCACAAGTATTGTGTTGGTTTCTACTTTTATTCATAATGGCTATTATCATATCGATACTAGTATCATATTGGACTGAATTGGTCGAATGGTAGGACCATATGATAATTTGTCATGTAGCCAGCAGCGGATCAGACACCGCAGACATGAATTTCGTAGCTTAGATCGATTTCAACTTAAATAGCTGAAGTAATTGAAGTTATGTTTTGACCTCTTCGCTCTCAGGAAGGCCAAGTTCGCAATAAGCTTTTCTAAATATAAGTTTCATAAAGAACAATAAAACACAGTCCAGGTTCTTCATATATTACAAATAACTAATAAGATTCGACAACAATTTAGTTGTCAAACAAAACGGTGCAAAATAGTAAACTATATTAAGACGTGCTCAAACGTGTTCAAAAGAAAACGTCTCAAATAATCGTGACTTGTGTTTTGAGCGAAGATCATAATCTATCTGACTAGGTAGTATTTATTACAAACAAAAAAGTAGCCGAGATTAGGATTGAGTACAATGTTGTCAAGGTATTTGTTTGTACTGGTACGATTGGATTGCGGAACAGGCAGAGTAACACGCAGTTTATTTATTTATTGGGCATGGTGGGCTTTAAGCCCCCCGTGTGTTAACCGGTTACCACCGAGCAAAGATCCTGGAGATGACTTCATCAATAAATATAGTGGACGGTCACCTACCACTACTCTTCTTCCTTGCGTCGATAATCCTCAACGCTGAACGTCGTGGCCTCTTCGAATAAGTTTCTCCTGGATTTTTCTGTGCCACTTCTGCATATCCTCGGCTCCTCCTACCACTTCTACGATCGTACAGAAAACAGCACCGTGTTGCTACCCCTGACCGTACGTGATCCTGCAGACAGAACGGAAAACAGTCGCCGTCGGCCAAAAAACCTCATTTTAGATCCTCCCGATTCACTCTCGATGCTTTTATATACCTCAAGAATCAGTTGCCATTCTTGTCGAAGGATTCGGTAAGCAAATTAACCCTCAGACACTGACACACAATCCACTGAGTTTCTGGACGGATCTTCTTAGTGGGTATCGTTTCTAATCCGGTAGTAGATTCTGCGAAGCATTGCTCTTGCTAGGGCTAGTGTTAGCATATTCATCAGGTTAGAGCCCCGTCTAGTGAGGTGGTGGTACGCTGTGTGGTGGGCCCCTCGCTAGTTGTGGGAATGAGAGGGGGAAGAAGTTCCCGGTAGCAAATGCTGCTTGCTCGAAGTTATTAGAATAGGTAGGAAAAATAATACCCCCATGATTTATTAGCGAAGCTAGTGTTAATTTTTATTTTTTTTATTTAACTAAACCTAAAAGAGCATCGTTAGGATTATAGATAAACCCGTTCGTTTCGATCGATCGAACCTAATGATTTGATGAAGTTATAAGATCATTGAACTTTCTTAGTACATAATATCTCACGTTATCAATGATGTTTTATTAGAGAAAAACTTGTTACATCAAAACATACACTGTGTTATGTTAGTGCTACTTTATTGTAAAAAGTAAATGTACCCAACCCCAGTAAATGTTAATAAGACGCACCGATCGTTATAATAATATCTTGTGGTTTGTAAGGTGCGTAAGCTAATTGATGTTAATCACGTTAAAAATACTAAAAAGGTATTCGATAAGATAATCGATTCTGTTATTAAACGTTCGGAAGTTAAGGGAGATTCCATAAAATGTCATCAATTCGGATTGTTTTGTCGAATGATTATGTTTCTAATGTATTGTTTTTTTTAGCACCGTCACAGAGCCTTACGGAATGTTTCAATCTCGGGAGCAGATCCTGCCTCACACCAAGGGTCAGCTGGATATGGAGAGAGGAAAGACACGCGACGGACACAAAGTCAGGCATCCAACTTCGTAAGTAAATAAAGCATAGCATTACGGCAATATGTTGTCAACTCATGTATAAGATGACTAAGGATCTGTATCAGAAAACCAAGTTCATGATGAGTGCTGAAGTGGAATTATTATTATTTGAATATCATATAAGTAAAACGAACACAATAAGTGCTATATACATAAGTTATCTTTGAGGAATAGAAAACAAAGTTTTAAGACGTTTCTTGTAATGATATTGAAAGGAGAAACCCGAAATCCATACAAACTTGGGCCTGACGTTACAGTGCTAGAATTTGGGCATAAATTACAATACCTAAGAAGGTTTCATGAGCCCAATTTTCAGGTCTCCCAGCAATGGCCAAATTGGTAAAATCAGACAATGTCTACATTTTAGGTTATGTTTATTGTTCGAGATATTTTATTAAAAAACGATATTTTTGAGGCTGTTTCCTACTAAAGATGAGTAATTTTTTACGAAACCTGTTGGTTTCTTGAAAATAAAAATGGAACCTGTTACGAGAAATCGCGAGAAAGATTATTTACGAAAACGAACGAAAGCCAAAAATTAAAAACAACGTAATGCGAAACGCGCTGCGCACGAAATAATTTTTAAAGGCATTTTATGACCTGGTAACTAAGACATTTAGGTCAGTCTTATTTTAATTTGAATGAAAACTTTTTTATATGAAAAACGATATTTATATGATAACTTTTTATATAAAATATAAATCATTACGTGCTCCCATATTATCTCATTTCATTTTATTTTATTTCATGCCTTTTTTTTATTTCTTAGATGGGTGAGCGAGTTCACAGCCCACCTGGTGCTAAGTGGTTACTGGAGCCCATAGACATCTACGACGTAAATGCGCCATCCACCTTGTGATATAAGTTCTAAGGTCTCAATATAGTTACAACGGCTGGTCCGCCCTTCAAACCGAAACGCATTACTGCTTCACGGCAGAAATAGGCGAGCGGGAGGCGCGGACTCACAAGAGATCCTACCACCAGTAAAATTATTATTGTAACTACACCATAGAAAAACTCAAAAGTACCAAATCGGGTTTTTCATGTTATATTTAAGATTGCCAGTTGAAAATATTTTGAATTGCCGCAGTTGCCGACATGATTTCGTATCATAACTAAATTGCACAGTTATTTATTTATTTTAATGATTTTGTTAGTAGATTTTGGTGCTTTACGTTACGTTATTCAATGAGATTAAGCTTATAGTCTGGCCAGCGAATCATGGCACAACTAAATAGCGGCAATCCAAAATATCTTCAGTTGGCAACATTAAAGATAACATAACACGATTTGATACATTTGTGTTTTTCTATGGCATAGTCACATTAATATAAAAATGCAAAACTACCCTTTCATTTTATTTATTTATATTTATTGTACACAAAAAGAAAATACAATAAAAACAGATTTAAAGAATGTCTAAATACTATGTACAAAGGCGAGCTTAACTCATTCATGAGTTTTCTTCCAGCAAACCATTATCAGAGAGAAATACGATGTATAAGAGGGGAATAGTGTACAATATAAGAGCTATTAAAGCATGATTTTTAAACTAAGCATTAAAAAAATAATCTAATATTAAATGAAAAATACATATAAATAAAAATACATAAAACAATAACTTAAATACGATTAAAGTGACAGGAAATGTTTCTTCATTTGACTCTTAAAAACTTCTAGAGAGGAACTAGCACGAATAGGTTGGGGGAGAGAATTCCATAATCGCACTGCTTACATTGTGAAAGAGCCACTATAGCGACTAGAGCTGTGTATGGGAGTTTTTAAAAGAAGAGAAGTGGCTTGTCGACTAACTTTGCCGTTCATGCTATATTTAATGTTGTCAGTTGTAGATATTTTGAATTACCGCCATTGTAAGTAGTTGTGTTACGATTCCATGGCCATACTCTATTTACATTGATTAAAATACCTATAAAAACATTCATTTATCCTAAAACAAAAGAGTATTAATTATTTTTTACACTCGATTTCCGCTAAATCGATCCTATTTTAGGGATGCTCTAATTCTAATGCGCACGTTTGTGGAGCTAGTTACGTATATTGAAATAAGTGTTGCGGATGTTAACAAAGATTGCTTAAAACAAAAAATAGAATTCAACTTATTTTCTACACTTGGCCGTTGTCAATGAAGCTAAGATTTCAATAGGTTAATCAAGCAAAATAGACGAATTTTTTGGTACATATCCCATTCGTGTAACGCTTAGGTCCAGAATGGGGTTTCTCCTTTGTATCTCGCAGTGATATTTAGGCTCAAAGAGTTCTTTGTTGAAAGGTTTTATTTGATGCATTAAGAACTTTAATATATTTATTAGGTGTATAAATGTATAAGTATACTGAGATGTGATGCTGGAGAAAGCTACGCATACCGTAGGTTACCATGAGGTTCAATGAATCGATTATCCAAGACCTCCACATCACAAAGCGGCTGTCCACCATTTGCCAAGATCGAATATTTACCTTTTTCGGACATATCATGCGATCTCCAAGGCATAGTCTGGAAAAGCTTCTCATTCTTGTTCAGATGAAGGGGAAACGAGCCAAAGACAAGGCACCGGGGAAAAGATTAAACTGTTAAATTGCAGAAGTTAAGCCCAATGTTTCCCAAATTGAATGGAAATAATAGAATTATGATGGTAGACCGACGACTTAGTGCGCATGGCGGGAAGTCGTTGGATGCGGAAGGCAGAGGACCGCATTCTGTGGAAGGCATTGGGGAAGGCCTATGTCCAGCAGTGGGCAGATAAAGGCTGATGATGATGATGATGATGATATAAATAGATCACAAACGTCCGGATGACCCACATTAAGTAATGGCTGTTTTTCTTACTAGCATTTTATTCTTGTGTGATATTTAGTTTGATTATTTTCAGATATTGGGACACACTACTCCACATCTTTAAAGGGAACATTAGTAGTGGTTTGTTGGCGATGGGAGACGCTTTCAAAAACGGAGGCATTGTATTCGCTCCTATAATGACAGCTATTTTAGGAGTCATCTGCGTACACGCACAACATTTATTGGTAATTTTTTTTTTTTTATTGCTGAGATGGGTGGACGGGCTCACAGCCCACCTGGTGTTAAGTGGTTACTGGAGCCCATAGACATCTACAACGTAAATGCGCAACCCACCTTGAGATATAAGTTCTAAGGTCTCAGTATAGTTAGAACGGCTGCCCCACCCTTCAAACCGAAACGCATCACTGCTTCACGGCAGAAATAGGCAGAGTGGTGGTACCTACTCGCGCGGACTCACAAGAGGTCCTGCAACCAGTTATCAACCATGTTTTTTTCCCTACCTATACTGATAGTCTTGAGGCTATTTCAGCTTCTCCTTGACGTGTAGGTGAGATCACGGGGTTCTAGCCGGGAGTGTCGCTAACACTGGCCCTAGTAAGAGCAGTGCTTCGCAGAATCTACCACCAGATCAGAAACGCACCCACTGAGAAGATCCGGTGAGAAACTCAGTGGGCTGTGTCTGTGGGCTAATTCGCTCGTTGAGCCCTTCGTCACGAGCGACGGGTTCGACGAGGACGGTGACCGGTGCTTGTGGTACCTAAAAGCACCGTTAATGGATCGGGAGGATCCGTAATGACGTGTTTAGGGCGACGTCGACTGTTTACCATTCGGTCTACAGGATCGGGTAATAATAGTTATATTGTTGCACCATAAGTTTGCGGTGGTTGTTCAAGCTATCCTAGGCTACTTCATTTAAACTTAGTTTAAATCTTAAGAATATCTTTATCTACTCACAGACTCTGTACATTGCCTTTAGTAAATAATAAAATAAATTGAAATTATATTAATTTTAGTTAAATGGTTCAGAAGAAATGCACAGACAAACTAAACAGGATCGGCCACCAGGGTTTGCCGAAACGGTGTACTTGGCGTTCGCGAAAGGTCCTCTCAGGCTCCGGCCCCTTGCCACCACCATGAAAATCGTCGTCAACTTCTTCCTGTGTATCACACAGCTCGGATTCTGCTGCGTTTATATTGTATTCATCGCTAACAATATTAAACTGGTAAGACTTTGCACCTAGGTATGTACAGAGAGATAACTCAATGCAAAACAAACAGACAATCTGTTCATTCACAACGGATTCAAAGCTCATATCGTAACTCCACTAAAATCAGTTTTATTGTACATATAATTAAACATAAGTCTTGAATTACATCAAAGTTTCTTTTCACAGATCTGCGACCATTATGAAGTGCACATCGACCTGTCGATTCACATGATTATAGTCGTGATTCCTGTCCTCCTGGCCTGCATGGTGCGAAATCTTAAGTACCTTACTCCGTTCTCTACAATCGCGAACATCATGATGGCAGTCGGAGTTAGCGTCGTTATTTACCAGGCGACCTTGGATTTACCATCGGTTCATACGAGGAATTACATAGCATCGTGGCAACAACTGCCTTTGTACTTCGGAACTGCTGTCTACGCTTTCGAAGGAATTGGTTTGGTTAGTAATTAGTATAGTGAAAAGCTAGCGAATGCGGTCCAAAGTAGTTTTTAATAAATGTCAAAGCATTTACGCTCATGCGACGGTCATTTTGTTGTTATTGTATGTTTTCGTTATTTTATTCGGTCCTGTGAGGAGGTAGTGCGATTATAATCGCGTTTGGCAGCCTATTTAGGAAAATATGTTACGTTTGAGTTTAAAAGTTCTTAATGATCTTTATACCTAAGCAAAGGTATGTTCGGATTACAGCGCTCTCGAAAAAAATAATATGACGTGACTAAAATTTATTTTGCGACTGTTGACAGTGTTTTTCTTTACAGGTGCTCCCCTTGAAGAACGAGATGAAGAATCCCGAAGAGTTTCAAAAGCCGTTCGGTGTGCTCAACATCGGAATGATCATAGTGGGCTCCATCTTCATTACCGTTGGATTCCTTGGTTACCTGAAGTGGGGTGAAGGAGTGGCGGGAAGTCTTACCTTGAACTTGGAGCCTGGTCACGTGTAAGCCAACTGAAATGTTTTTTTGAATACTTTTCGTTTAGTAAATCATTTTATTTGTACAAGGGTAAATAGAATATTGATTTGTTTGAAGAACTGTAAGTGTTAATTACCTCATCTGTCTAGTGGTGAGGGACATCAATTTTTAAATTAGATTTAAGTTAAATTAGGTATATCTTGTTAACTAGATTTTCGCTTCAGCTTTGGCTGTTACAAGCGAAGTATCGTGGGATTGATGTAATTAATTCACCTTTGATTGAACAACTCGCGCCTGAGCCGCGTCGCAGACCAAACTATGTTGAAACATCGAGGTGAAAATCATTTAACTCTGTGCATATCTCTTCCCATTCCCTCAATGTGGCATGGGGGTCTGGGTGTGCTTGATTTTGATTTCGAAAGTATCAATTCTTACTAACTAGGAACCTTTAATGTGGATGTTTACCTGTTTATATATTAGTTTATTATATTCCTCTGGTAAATTCTTTTTTTTTACTGGTGGTAGGACCTCTTGTGAGTCCGTGCGGGTGGGTACCACCGCCCTGCCTATTTCTGCCGTGAAGCAGTTATGCGTTTCGGTTTGAAGGGTGGGGCAGTCGTTGTAACTATACTGAGACCTTAGAACTTATATCTCAAGGTGGGTGGTGCATTTACGTTGTGGATGTCTATGGGCTCCAGTAACCACTTAACACCAGGTGGGCTGTGAGCTCGTCCACCCATCTAAGCAATAATAAAAATAAAAAAAGATAATTAGTTCACTCCGTCGCTTTCAGTACACTTGGTGTTTGGTGTTTGCCGGTGCTTATCTTGAGATACGTGGTCGAAAATGCAGTTGTATACAAAAACAACCGCCCACAAGCTGTTAACTAACTCATTGATGCTGTAAAATAAAGGCCCCCACATTAAGCTGGCGAGGTCTAAACATCTGGAATATTGCGTTTGAAAATATTACCCTATAAAATTGCTGTGATTTTATTGTTAGAAATAATTAGAATGCTGCAAGTTTTTTTTCCTTGCATGCATAAGGGCGTACGACCCACTTGATGGTGAATGGTTACCGTCGCCAATGGACTTCAGCAATGCCTGGGGCAGCCAAGCCCCTGCCTACCGTTAAGTACTCTCCACAAACCTCGTTTGAAGAAGGACATGACATAGCGCTCGGGAAACACCGTGGAGGGGAGCTCATTCAAAAGCCGTATGGTACGTGGCAAAAAGATATCTGGAAACGCACTGTGGAACGCAGTGGTTCCAGGTAGTTTGGATGAACTCTACTCCGGTGGCGGGTAGTGCGATGGTAAAAACGAGATGACGGAATCTCAAACAATGTGATTTTTATGTACTTAATAAAAGGTAAATTGTTCATTTAGTTTGAGCAACGTAGTG
The DNA here is from genome assembly GCF_030267445.1 of Bombyx mandarina. Classification (NCBI taxonomy): domain Eukaryota; kingdom Metazoa; phylum Arthropoda; class Insecta; order Lepidoptera; family Bombycidae; genus Bombyx; species Bombyx mandarina. Next base: position 19,304,591 of record NC_143208.1, on the reverse strand, counting down.
CAAGTCTTGATAGGCTGTGCTGTTCTGTTCACGTATCCGCTCCAGTTCTACGTGCCCGTGGGCATCACCTGGCCGGCGCTGAAGAAGAGATGCGGTGAAAAATGTCTCATTGCCAAGGAGTTGGGCTATAGGGCTCTATTGGTGCTTTTGACTTGTGAGTATCTAATTTCAGTAAAAGTATGTAGTGCTTGAAGAGCCGACGTAGGTGGTCCAGAGGATATTTGAGTTTCTCTTTCATATTTGCATTCCCATACTCAGTGGTTAATATTCTTATGGTAACAGAAGAATAACAAGAAGGCAGGATATTGAGGATTGGTTAAACAGGATTGTTTTTTTTTTCATTTTTTATTTGAATTTCATTTCTTTCAATTTTTGTTTTATATCGTATTGTCATCGGTCCTTAATAAGTATACCAAATTTCGAGTTAATCCGATGTTTTGAAGGGGGTCAAAATCATGTACAAAGATTCCGTTACAAACATACATACGTCTGAAGCTAATAAAAGCCTATTAAAAATAGTTTAAGTGTATCTTAATTCAATTCCAAACACATAAATTAAATGAATCAGCTCAGTAAAAGTATCCTTCGGATTTTTTTCAAATAATAGACGGAACCTTGGTAAATACGCCACGAAAATACGAAATACGATACGAAAGTATCAGGGTATGTTTCTTCCTAATCTGTGGGCGAAAATTCTACGACCTGTTCATATAATATAGCGAAAAGCCTTAACACAATATAAAGTTATTTTTATATTTTTTGTATTTCAGTCATCCTGGCGGAATCCATACCCGAACTGGGCCTATTCATCTCCTTGGTTGGTGCTGTAAGCAGTACAGCCCTGGCACTCGTGTTCCCACCGCTGGTCGAGTTGGTCGTGGCCTCTCAGAAGAAAGAAGGACTTTCTGTCTTCATTATCGTAAAGGACACTATCATCATATTATTTGGATTATTCGTGTTCGTCACTGGTACATTTCAGAGTATCGCAAGTATTGTAAGAGCATTTAGAATTTAATTATTAATCTCGTATTGCAGTCTACGAAGTGATTGTTCATAATTTAAAATTTCATCGATTTATTTATAAGTCACTTTCAGTGCACCGAATTTCAAACTATGTATTATAATGAGTATCTAATGTTTTGGAAATCACAGAAATGTATTGGATCAATTAGTTTTAGCAATTTACTAGTTAACATAATTAATTATTATACATAAGCTAAATAATATTATAGGTATAAATGAAGAGAAAGTTTTAAAATGAAATTAATAAATCACTAAACCAAATTGGATGGAAAACACTATTCAGTTAGTAAGCTAAGCATAAATAATTGTTGTTTATGCTCTGTCAAACTGTAACATGAGGAATAAAAGCGCTGCGCTTTATTTTTATTGTTGATCTTTAATTCTTAAGTGTATTGCGTGCAGAGTTTGTAACATTAGTAAAATATTATAAAATTAAATATGATTTCATCAATGATCTTTAAGTATAATCGCTTTACGAAATACCAGCTCGACTAAATGTTTTCGAGAAAGTTTCCAATACATCCTGTATATAAGCGCGGTCATCGCGTTTTGTCCTGAACATTTAAGCTTTAGTGACTGGCAACATAACTTTTACGAATTTTAGTAAACTCTGTACTTGCTTATATGGTTTATCCGTAAAAATATTTTATGTATTATATAATCACACAACGCATCTTATAGTTGTCGAATGGGGTAGGTATCACCATCCATCGCCCGGCTCCGACCCCTGCAGGCGGCGGCCTCTCCCCGATGAAGGTATTACGAGGGGACCTGAGGGAGCGAGGCCGGACAGGGTTGTCGTTTAGTGTGTGGGCATCTTTGATGCTGGTCTTTAGCGTCTACGGCTCGGCTCGTACCATCATCGACCGACGAATCCCACATATACCACGCGCCCCCTTAAGTCCGGGAGAGGCAGACGAAGATAAGGCCCACCTGATGGGGAATGGTTACCGTCGCCCATGGACTTCAGTAATGCTAGGGACAGAGCCAAGCCACTGTTAAGTACTCTTAAGTACTCGACGGAGGTTATATCTGGAGTAAAAAAATCCTATCACCATCAATAATTTCAAATGTATAGTGATGGGGACGGAGATATTCACATTATAGTGTCCATGGGCTCCGGAAGACGCATAACACCGATAGGCGTGAGCTTTCCATGTTTTTCTGCCAACACTTTGAACCAGTCTGTGTATTTTAAGCTTTTATTACTTTAAGCGAATTATTTTAAGGTGCTGTCTGATTACAATTTAACAAAACGTAGTCATCTTCTTGTCCTTTTCCTACATTATGTGGGATCAGTGATGAATGCTCTTTTGTGATGTTGCATATGGATTTGACATGTGTTTTACGACCGGCTGCCTGGTTAACGTCAAACCTCGGGTTATGTCTGCATATATCTATTGCCACGTGGTACAGTGAGGGACTTCTGTGTCTTCTGTAGGTGCTTCTTTTACCTACTTGATCCATATTTTATTATATGATTTGAATTTTATTATAATAAACATTTAAACTGAAATTTAGATTTTCAAATATCAAATTATTATTTTGTTTTCGTTTATCTGTGTGTAATAATAGAGATATGATTAAGAAATTCATTAAGAAAACGTAGTATATGGTGAGGAGATTACGTAACTAACTGTAAGTGAAAAAAATGAATAATAACTAATATTAACTGAATAGAATTTAAATGTTTCATGAACTCTTTCTTAAAAAAACCTTTTTTTATAACTACTGTCACATTTTTCCAGATTAAATGTACTTCAAAGATATTTGCGTCAGTAATTTTTAAATTCATTTCGGTATATGAGCAAAAACCTCTATATTAATAAATACCTTCATGAATAAGAAGCATGTGCAAAACTCATTTCATATTGTAATTAGATAGCGTCTTAACATAATCCATATCATATATTTTTAACATAGGTGATTACGTAAGTTGCAAGTTACCTATTTATGTGTTTTTATTTTAAGAATATTAATGTTTCTAGAAACAGTCTAGAAAATTCTGTGATTATACTTATGTACGTAAATTTAAAATAAAGAACTTTGTGATTGTAAACAATGCATTGATTGCATTTTATTGATTAACATGGGTATTTCTATAATTTTATGCAACTATTTTTAACTGATGTGATTAAAAAATTCGTCATTGGCATGACCAATTTAATTTGTATCATTTAAGTCGGCTTGTTCCGACTAATTGTTTAGTGATGAGTAATTTCTTTCATCACCGATGGTTTTTAGTGTTATCACGGCTTTTGAGCCGATGATAGTACATGAATAAAGGTGGTAAGTTTATATGGAAACGTGTTCCTAAAATTATTATACACACGCCAATTTTAGATAAAAATGCACATTAATCGGGACCTAAGACCCTGTTAGTGTATTAGTAACTTTGAATTTCGGGTTTGCTTTGATTAGCATGATGAGGACCCACCGTTTTTGTGCAAAATTTAGTTTATTGTATTACTAATACTGCTTCGACATCCTCGAAGATTTGATTCACGAACACCCGTATCGAGGAGTAGGGGTCGTTCATAATAGGTTCTGTTCTATGCAAGATTTTCCACCCATACGGCAACCAGCGCAAATTTAGGTTAGTTTTTTATTTGGTATCAAACTGATATTGTAAGAAATATAGGTTATTTTCTGTAATTTAACGATACGAAGGACAACAATTAACTGTGATACAGATTGTTATGCTGTAATAAAGATTTTATAATAGTAATTTTATGTAGTTTTCATTCGCCTATTGTGATATCGCTGGCCGTAACTTGTCGACTGCATAAAGGTTGTAATTGCCCCATGGACAGCCCGCTGAGTTCCTGACCAGGTCTCCTGAATGGGTCATGATTCTGATCCGGTGGTAGATTCCGCGGAGCACTGATCTTACTAGGGCTGGTGTTATCAAATTCTCTCAGGTTGAACACGTGGGCTCACCTACTCATCCGGGCGTAGCTAGAATAGCCCCTTAGGCGAAAGCGAACCAGCGAAAAGGCGGGTTAAAAAAAATTGTATTTTAAATAAAGACAACAAGTTGAATTTTTATCTATTTATTTAGCGCAGCTCACGCGGAGCAAAATGACTGATCGCATCAATCATCAAACTGGGGAAAAGCTTTACTTACATTTGATGCATTACGCTATAGAGAAATACATTTTATGTGTGCCATATCAGCAAATTTTTAAATTGCCGATATAGGATGATCGGTATATGTGTTTAGTAGAAGAACGCACGTATACCGATCACAATTTATAATAACAATAATAGTCGCGAGGACGAAAGTGGCTTCTAGAGATACAAATCAACGACGTGCGGACAAGTTTAGAACGATTGTGATAACATCTTCGAAACGAGTCCGTACTACGGCACGTCCAGTTACTTGGTTATTCTTAAACCTAATTTACAGCACGTTCACAGAACACCTTACAACTACAACAACCAGGAAACGAGCTGTGTCGCCGTTGTCGATCAAAACAAGCCAATCAATGTTATCTAAAACGTGAATCGCAGTCTACGCAGACAAACAATAGCTTAGACTCGTGACATTCCAGATAACATTACCAGAGTTCTTCACTCTCCCAGTTACATTCGTAACATCTAAACAAGTGCGTTTTAGGTAAATACACACGTTCCGTTCTCCTCGCCTTTTCAGAAACAAATGTGCGACGAATCTCGTATTGTTGCCTTGTTTTTGAAAAGTTTGGGTAGGAGTAGGACTTCAAGTTTGACTCTGCTGGTAGAGACAGGGATAGCTGGTAGGAAGAAGGCGAGGGGAGAAAACAAGAAAGGAAAGATTGAAAAACATAACAAAAGTATAAACTGTGTATCGTATAGGTACATTCTTAACAATTTCATTAGTTCGCAGAATTCTTTAGTTAATTCAGTACTTAGCGCAAATGACTCTTCTCACCGGACGTCGCTTCATGTTTCGATCGCGTCTAAAATCTCATTTGCACTGTATTGTTTTGATGATAGTACGACTACGATACGATCTTAGTACCAAGTAACCAGTAACCAACCATACGTGGCAGCAATGTAAGATGGGGCCGAGACGACAATATTATTCAGTATCATTCGGCGCATACTGTCACTTTAGAGACGTCAAGAATACAATGTGTAAGAAATAGTTGAATTTGGATAAAAGAGAACAGAAGGGAAAGGGGAAAGGGGGAGGGGAAGGTTGCCAGAGCCTCGTTCGTTGGTCGGCAGGGTGCACCGCGGGCAGGTGAGGTTGGCTTTGGCTTGATTGTTGGTAGTTTAGCCACTTACACCCCGGGGCGTAAATATTAACGTCCTATAGTTACAGTGATTTGATGTGCCAATCAATCAAATTATTCTGGAATATTCAATAAACTAAAAAAAATATGAAATAGGTAGTAATGGTAGTCTGGAAAAAATGAAAAGAACGTAATTGTTCTTCAAGACAATATGCGTCGAAGTACAATAGTTACATTCTCAAATTGTGTCGCATGCGTCGACTTTCGTGATCGTTTATTTTAAATAAACAATATCTTGTTTATGATAGTTGATTATTTTACTTCATATGATGGTGACACCGGGTAATTATTGGATGAACTGCGCCGGCGGCAGTTTGGTCGAATCCGCAGATCTCGCAAGCGTCAACATGGCCTTAACAGGTGTTGAAACAATTGAGGCAGGTTTCCAATGTACACTAGATACCTGAGATTGATAAATTTCATATTTAAGCAGTTTAGTTTTAAGAAAGTCGTCTAAACAATAAGAATTTGAAACTGTACTGTTACCTTATTAAAATTTTCCGATATCAAGGATGTGACTATTTAATGGCCAAATCGTCTATTTTGCGGACCTGGGCCAGATTTTCAAAATTTCCGGTATCAGGCAGCCTTCAGCCACGCCTAGTTAGGGCGCGAAGAAGATATTCGATTTCAACTATAAAGAAAATAGTGTTTTGAGTTTGCTGTTGGACAAGACGAAAATCATCTTGAATAAAAGAGGTTCCTACCGATAAAAGGTAGTTACATCTCCACGTCCTCCGGTAATTGCAAGTTCGTAAATTGATTACTAGTAGGTTGTGGTACGTGTATTGTTAATCACATTTCGATTATGAGCATTTAGCAATAGATCGATGATCATTTAAATTTTTCTTAGTGCTCCTTCGCCGTCTGTTTTCTCCCTCGCAAGTTATGTGTTAGTTCGTATCAATTCTGTCTATTTCATTATTTTATATTCTTTATTCACTCATAAGTCAAGTCATGTAATTGCTTTCATTTATTACGCCAGATACTGGTTTGTATCTATTGTTTAGCCCTATAGATTTGGTTTAGGGCATTCTCACACGTAATTCTGATTGTACAAGCCATACTATGATTCCAATAAAAGTGGTTTATTTAAACTGTCTGTTCATGTTTAGAGTAGCATTATACATTATGTTATGGTACATCAATATACAAATCAAAGTTATCTGAAACAAAAGAATGCACAGTTTAGTTGAGATTTACTTTCCAGAATGAATATTATAAAATGAATTCGTACTTAAACAAAGAGTGAAGTCAATAGATTACATTTAATCCATGTACACATATCAACAAAGTGGATCTTCTGCATTCTGTAATTTATTGTAATTGTTATATGGTTTTGAGATAAAAGAAAATCAGAAATCCCCAGGGTTATAGTCTTGACCGCTGTTCTGCATATGGAAACATTTTTGGTTGCGGGTTTGTAGGCAAGAAAATTCTGTTATCAGCAAAATTAAACTTCTACGAAGGTTCTATTTTGAATACAATCAGTTGTGTAGTCGAGAATGTAAGGCAATACGTAATATATTGAGTGCCAAAGCAATCTTGTAAACTTATTCATGTCCCAAATCTAGTGAAATAGATTTGAACTTTGGACGAGTGTCTTCTACAGACGCATCTCCTTTTATAAGTTCATAAGATTCAAGAGTCTTAGGAAGGAAAAGTCAACGTTTTGTATTTATTTTTAATCGGAGAGCCTGGTGAACGATCTCACGGCATTGTTTAACTGGTTACCAGAGCAAATAGCTTAGATGTCAATTGTATAGTATAAAGGCGGCTCAGAGCCTTTCAAACCGGAACGCATTACTGCTTCGGAGCAGAAACAGACAGGACGTTGGTTACTGACCGGCTCACAAGATGCCGTACCATCAGTAATTTTGTAACACGATATTTTTCCTAAATCATGGAAGTCATTTATGGTAAGTAGGTATTTCATTTTTAAAAATGGTACTTGCCTACGGGATTTGAACACAGATAATACGTGTATGCCGGGGGTCATCCATCTGTTAGTCCACGACAACTTCTGAAGTGTGTCATTTGAGATTGCCAATGATGACTTTTCGTGATTTCGGTTGGTTACCGAAGATTTTTGAACGTGATATATACATATGTTCAGGAATACGATTAATCTGCGAGAAACGATCACGTATCAATACTAAGTGTTCCTCTCGTAAGCAGTTTTGATCCGCTGATAGAAGGGATCTCCTTTTGATCAAGTGTTGGACACGGACCTTCTTCTGGTCAATGGCTTTTACATGGGAAGGCGAGACTTTGGCTCCGTCTACAGGATGTCCCTGCTTTTGTAAGATAACAAGTGTAATCTTCCATGGTAACGGAAACTGACACGATTCGATGTCCAAATTGGAATGCCTCTGAACTCTCGTTCTCCAGGCATCAATAGTCACAACAGACCTTAGAAGCTGTTAGGTTAAGGTCCGCATCCTAATTGTATATCTAAGCCTCATCAGCTCGTAGATCATCAAGATTTTACCGCTCAGAAGTTTTTGCACTATTGTTCATCCTGTTTCCAGTAATTACTGGAACTGAAGACATTCAGCAATGAAGAGCATCCGCTATAGTATATTCTTTCAATCTTGAAAGGGTGCTTCCGCCGTTGTCCAGTAAAGATTTTGTGTTTAGTTTCTTGGTCTTGATGGTCCGCCGCACGACTGTGAAGGCTTTCTGGCCGTTACTTTCCTTGCCAGAGACTTCTCCTCTTTTCTAGCGGAGTATATCACTGTCAGTACTGCAACCAGACGTACAGGCCACATATAGGAAGCCCAGCCGGCAGTAGTCTAGTTGATAGAACGACACACTGCGACGGCCGTCTGGCGGTGCGACTGTTTTTTTTATTGCTAGTATAGATAGACAAGTTTACGGCCTACCTGGTGTTAAGTGGTCACCAGAGCCCATAGGCTTTGAGAAATGAGTCTAAATTTCAGTTTTCAGTAAAAAAGAGGTGTTTTTCAGACCTACTACCAGCATACTGTCCGTTTAACAGACCAGGTGAAGAGACGGGACGAGTTTTTTTTTTGTCGTATCTAAGCCACTACTGGTCGTCATGCGATCCAGCGAGGTAGCTCTTTGGAAGCTTAGGAACGAAGATCCCGAACTTGTTGTTGTGCCAGTTCAGGCTCAGTAGTATTTATAGTTGGAGACTAAAGAGTCATTCAAGCTACTACGGTATAGGGACAGATAGGAATTTAAGGTTAGGATACCACTACTGCAGAAAGCTTATGGGCTTGAGGCAGTTAGTGGTAGCTCGAGGAGGCCGGGGTCGCATACCCGTATCTTCCGATTAATAGCAGTTAGGCTATTATAATCGAAGATCCTCTGGCCGTTACCATTGTTTCTATCGGATTATTTACTGTTTTAAAACGGGTAAAACGCGAAAATACTTCGCGGTTGGAGGGTATATCTCACTGGAACCGGTCACCGTAGGCTGTTCCATCAGAAAAAATAGATCGAGGGTGCTAGAAGAATTCGTGAAAGAAAAAGTAGAAGCTAGAGGTGGCCGGAGTCGCGTACCCGTATCCCCTGATTTAAATTTATTGTTGTTTTGGTTAATATTAAGATTTTTATAAAATCTCCTTAAACCTTTAAAAGTATTCTATCGGTAAGTACGGTAAGTGAATTCACGAAATTCTAATTTGCTCACTGTGAACTAATTGTAAGGGTTTGAATGAAATAAAACAATTACATTTTGAATTATTTTTTATATTTAGCGCAGCTCACGTGGAGCACAATGACTGATCACATCAATCATCAAATTGGGGAAAAGCTTTACTTACATTTGATGCATTACGCTATAGAGAAATACATTTTATGTGTGCCATATCAGCAAATTTTGAAATTACCGATATAGGATGATCGGTATATGTGTTTAGTAGAAGAACGCACGTATACCGATCACAATTTATAATAACAATAATCGTCGCGAGGACGAAAGTGGCTTCTAGAGATACAAATCAACGACGTGCGGACAAGTTTAGAATGATTGTGATAACATCTTCGAAACGAGTCCGTACTACGGCACGTCCAGTTACTTGGTTATTCTTAAACCTAATTTACAGCACGTTCACAGAACACCTTACAACTACAACAACCAGGAAACGAGCTGTGTCGCCGTTGTCGATCTAAACAAACCAATCAATGTTATCTAAAACGTGAATCGCAGTCTACGCAGACAAACAATAGCTTAGACTCGTGACATTCCTGATAACATTACCAGAGTTCTTCACTCTTCAGTTACATTCGTAACATCTAAACAAGTGCGTTTAAGGTAAATACACACGTTCCGTTCTCCTCGCCTTTTCAGAAACAAATGTGCGACGAATCTCGTATCGTTGCCTTGTTTCTGAAAAGTTTGGGTAGGAGTAGAAGACATGATGTGACTTCAAGTTTGATTCTGTAGGTGTTGTAAAGACAGGGATAGATGGTAGGAAGAAGGCGAGGGGAGGAAACAAGAAGGGGAAGATTTAAAACCTACAGCCAAAGTGAAAACCGTGCTTGGTATACATTCTTTACAATTTCTTTACATTTACTTCGCGGAATCTTTACTTAATTCAGTACTTAGTTCAAAATGTCCATTCTCACCGAACGTCGCTCTATGTTTCGATCACATCAGTTCAGCAAATCAGCAGCCATACTTTACTCAGCTCACGTTTAACTTAATATATGAAAAACAAACGAACTGCTGATTGTTTATTCAACAAGAGGGGGTTCTGAAATGATAGGTCAAAAGAAACATAGCCACGGCGTGCGTTGAGGTCCAAGTCTATCAGAACGTATACAACTGACATACCATAGGTGTCGTGCTCAAGATGATTAACTCTCTACGCCTGCCATACTAAAATTTGTATCAAGAACAGGAATATTAAAATTATTTAAAACTGCGTTGACATCAGCGACAAGAGTGGTTTAGTTCTGGTCATTAAATAAGGCTACGTTTGTAAGTTCGAGGAAACATCTTTACACAATACGTACTGAAGGTGAAAAATAGCACTTTAGTGGAAAACATACCAAAATGTAGATAGGACCAGAACATTTGTAAAATTCAAGGTTTGAATCGTACTAATGGAGCATACTGCCTCTGACCATGAATTAACAGCTCCAATGAATTTTCACATGGGCAAAATTCTTAATATTAACATTTTCACTTTCGTGCTCAGGACTGATCCCGGACCTCAAATTTTACCAATGTGTGTGTATACAGTCATAATTTGATGATTATGATAATAAGATCTTAGTACATTTTGTTAATCGTAACCAACCATACGTGGCGGCAATGTAAGATGGGGCCGAGACGACAATATATTGAGTATCATTCGGCGCATACTGTCGCTTCAGAGACGTCAAGAAGAATAAGAGACGTGTAAGAAATAGTTGAATTTGGATAAGAGAGAACAGAAGAGGAAGGGGAAGGTTGCCAGAGCCTCGTTCGTTGGTCGGCAGGGTGCACCGCGGGCAGGTGAGGTTGGCTTTGGCTAGATTGTTGGTAGTTTAGCCACTTACACCCCGGGGCGTAAAGATTAACGTCCTATAGTTACAGTAATTTGATCAGCTTGTTTAAATTGACATTTGAATCTAAAATAATTAAAAATTAACAATTAATAGGTAGTCAGCATTTCAAAAGTCTTTAAATACACAACGTGTGTGGTATCGCGATTGTTTAATTATTGTTTCAATTAGTCTAGTTAAAAACTTTTTGTCAGTAAATTCGAAAGTTTAAGAAAAGTTAGAAACAAAAATTATTTTAACACAAACAATTATTCTATTAAATATTTTATGAATTGTCGAAACTGATAATCTAAAATTGAAGTCGTAATGTATTGTTCGTTTGGTTGCAGACAGTATGCGCCGAAGTTAACCAGGTCCAGCCTGATCGCATGAAAGTGTTTGACACTCATTTAGGATTGTGATTTCGTGTTCGTTAATGTCTCTAAGGAAAATTTCGTCTGCAACGGGGTCGTGGGTCCTCTATCTCCATATAATAGCGACGTTCGGGTCTTCTTCAATGATTTGCTCGAGGGTCGGGAGGTCGATACGAGCGAGACAGCAGATTTCATCGGCGCAATGTTTGCCAGTGAACAGTCTGCGTATGCCGAGAACGGGGTCTACGCGGGTGTTGAAACCGTTATGCCGAGGAGGATTTCGAAGATATACTGGATACCTAGGATTAATTGAAAATTTTATTGGAGGCACTACAAATAAATATATATTGTATTGGTAAATAAAGCTTTTATCGACTTTTTTACCTTTTTAAGCATTTGATGAGGCCATGGATCTGAGCGAAGACAACCAGTCGTCTGATGTCGAAGTTGGGTCGAGCAGAGTTGGAGAAGCGGTCGCTGACAGTCCTCAGGGTTGTACCTTGTTGCAGCGAACACAGTATCTCCAGGACGTCTGACAGAGTTGGCTGAATAAAGAGAATTATGTATGTATTATTAATTTTTGGTAATCAATTAAAGATTAGAAACACATTATATACATTCGCAATATGCTGTAGTCACTTAGCAGATCCGCCAACAGCTTAGACGCTACCGTCACCTATGCCTTATTTATCAACTAACAAACTGCAAATCGTGGAACAGACTTCTTTACGTATGTCTCAAAGAAAAAAAAATGAAAAGTCCACATGATATTGCGAGATATATAGAGCATAAGAGTGTACGGCATATGCATTTCTAATTTTCTACAACATTATTATAGGCATTATTATCTCTACTGAGTCGACTGTTTTTTTTATTATACTATTACAATTATTAGTTCTTTACAAAATAATGAATTTTGGTTGATGTATTTCAACCTGTTGACAGGTACCCAGTAGGGATGTTTTTTTGGGATATGGACGATTGGGAATTTCTGTTCTATTTACGTACATGCCATTCCCAGGAACTCCAGAGGATCTTTTAATTACTTCAGCTCCTAGATTCTTCAAAGTGGATGTTCAAAGTTAATACGCTGGTTACACAAGAGATGGCGTTCTCTCTTTTTTGCCTTCACTGATACCATAGTAAAGTCGGGATTTCCATCTAACGTTTTCACAGATTTTGTAGAAGCAAATCACAGGTTCCTAAACATGTATTTTCTTCGATTTTCGCGTGTCGTAGACATAATTAGAATTACTTTTATGGTTTAATCTCGGGATTTATTATTATTACAGACGTAACGAATACTAAACAATTTTCCTTTTCAGTGACGACTAACGTCGTCGACATTTGAACGTCGACGTTTTTATAATATTAAGAAATAACTACGAGATTAAAATCGTAAAAGTAATTATAATCGTAATTAATATAAAAATGTATAATAGTTTTTTTTATTGCTTAGATGGCTGGACGAGCTCACAGCCCACCTGGTTTTAAGTGGTTACTGGAGCCCATAGACATCTACAACGTAAATGCGCCACCCACCTTGAGATATAAGTTGTAAGGTCTCAGTATAGTTACAACGGCTGCCCCGCCCTTCAAACCGAAACGCATTACTGCTTCACGGCAGAAATAGGCAGGGTGGTGGTACCTACCCGTGCGGACTCAAAAGAGGTCCTACCACCAGTAAAACGTAAGATTTAAAACTTAGTTAATTATTCAGAACGAAGACTATGAATGTAATTTTCATTATCTCCGGAAGAGTTTTGGAACTTGGTATGACTATGTTGCTTCCCATTCAACTATATGGTACGATGGATAATCGTTTTGTAGTTTAGAATAAAATATAATAAACATGCATATTTCGAGGAAGAAATGAAATTTTATTGTAAAAAAAATATATTTAATATTTCTGTTTAATAGGAGTATAAAAAGCTTAGAAATAAACTACAACTAAAAAAATCGCGCAACAAAAACAAAAAAGATAGGTTTCCATATCTTTAAAAAAACAGTGTCAATAGATGAACAATCTGCAGGGCACATGAATCAAATCAGGACTACGACTAATATAGGAAAACAAGTGTGGTTTGGGGTTATATGTAGAACAAGTAAGCTTTTCGACAACGACTAGCAACTTAGTCACACACTTGGACACTCGCATGATCAAGATCGTTTTTAGTCATCATCCAATAGGCAAGTGTGTCGTGTCTGTATTCTTCTCCCCAGAAAACAGAGGGACCAGGTGACTGGACTGTTCCTGTGATATGTTTACCCGGGGATCTTTCAACAAAATACCTGAAAATCTAGCCACTTTGCACCTTCATTAATATGCCATAACAACTACAGTATATGGTTTTTATTTTAGCTGTATGTGTGTATCTGTTTTATGTGTTCATGTAATCATAAGCTATTTCAATTATTACTGGTGGTTGGACGTCTTGCGAGTCCACAAGGGTAGGTACTACAACCCTGCCTATATCTGCCGTGAAGCAGTAATGTGTTTCGCACAAGAAAAAGAAAAGAAAAAAGTTGAAGTCCAATGTCGGGATATTCATGTATGAGTATCGTTTAGCGCTGTAGTGTTTGTCAACTCCTGTATTGTCGCTACTCTGTGTTTTTTTTAACATGTAACTGCATATCGGACTCTAGTCGTTATATCGTTCAGAGGCGGCGCAACATATTTAAGATCAGCAACATTCTAGGTTGTATTACTTTTTCCTGATTGTTATCTAATAAGTATCTATGAATACGCTCAACATGAAACTAAACAGTCACAGGCAGTATACTAAAACTCTTGAATGTATGTTTAGTCCTATTGTACATTAATTGAAACCAACACTAATGCGATATATGTATATCATGGTATATACTCGTATGTATATGTCTGATTTAAATTCTGTGACGGTGAAAATTCATATTTCGAAATGGAGGGTTGAAGCAGCATTTATGATTGTTGAACAGTCGAGACAATTTAAGCATTGAAAACTCAATCACTTCAAACGTTCAAAGACAAAGTCTTGATTAAAAAAGCCATTTATAATGTAACCAATCAAATAAACTGAGCAATATTTAATAAGGACACGGGTAATTGTACCAAGTGTCATTCAACTTTCAAATGATCTCACAGGAAGATATTATTATTTCTGAATTCTTACTATCCGACTTCTATCGACTTCTTACTATATGTAATTTTTTTTAAAGATTAATATTAAAATAAAATAAATTTGAGTTTTATCATTGCGCATGAAGGAACAAGATGACCAGATTGTACTCTAATTGAAATCCGCATTAAAATTGGCGGGAGCAGCGGGACTACTCTTTCATACATTAAAACAATCACGACGATTATTTTGATACCTCGTTTCGTTCGGTAACCCATCCATTGTTTGTTTATAAAAGATTCCCTTTTTCATAACAGACATCCTGGTTGGGCTCTGCTTAGTTTGTCATCGTGAGTGTAGTAGATATGTTGATTTGCTTTTCGCTTTAAAACAGACACTGCGCAGTGCTCTGAAGTGTTTTGCCGAAGTGATATTTTGTACTCTGGGGTATATTTGTTATTGGCATTGAGCACTGCAGTTCAGCAGTAGCATGGCGGGTTTATTGTCTTCAACGGATGGCTCTTCTAATTGACTTATGATGATTAACAGTTATGGATACGATGCTATTTAATGATGTGGGGTGCTGTTTGATTGCCTGCAAAAATATGCGGTTGTTAATATGTTGAAGTACATAAAATAGATTAAAGCCATGTACGAGTTAAAGAGTCAATAAAAAGAAAGTTATTACATTGAGATTAAATAATTCCATTTATCATTCAATGTTACTATATATATTTAATATCTTCTGTTATTGGACTAAATTGAATTTGGTTACCTTTGTCGATTGTTATACTGAATAATTAGGTAATAAAAATTGACACAAAACCTTCTGACTTTATACAATACCGTGGCGATGACAGTGTTGTCTACTATTACGAAGAGTCGTGTCGGATCCACTAGACAAACCAGTTCAGTTTTCGACAAGGTTAAAGTGCCACCCATTTTTCTTTGTTTTTTCTCAGGGGCTTTGTAACCATTGTTTGATAGTAGTCCGTGCTGTCTTCCTCGTATTTGGTGAAATTCTTGTTGTTGTCCTACTGTAATCTGTGTCGAATTGAGGATAGCTTACATCCGGATTTCAGCAATAAGGTGATTATTGATTCTTGTTCTTCATGAATAAGAATCCGTAATCAACTTATTGCCGATCGGACATTAGGCATCCTACATACTTACCACATGGCCTCAACCCATACTGAATCATTATGTTAAGGATTTTATTGGTAAAGTAGTCATACCAGCCGGATTAGGGTATAAAAGAAAAATTGGGATCTGTTCATTCCGCAGCGCTCACTCTAGCCAAGTCTCTCATTCCTCCTTGCATACAACTGGTATGACTTGTAACTACGGAAAGTAAACGCAGAGCAATTGAAAACTATTTTCATTTTAAAACAAATAATCTATCTATACACATTTTTATTAAATCATATTTATATTTTTATGACGGAATCGTAAGCACTTCTATCGTGTGTTATGGGAAAGAGTGTAAATGTAGTATTTCATGTACAATTATGTATTGCGAGGTGTCACTGTAAATCAATTGACAAATATATCGGGTTCATGTCAATTTAAATAAGTTGAAAAGGCCCAGAGTCCAGGGAAAACTGGTAACTCATAGCTTAAAAAATAAGAAAGTGATAAAGTTTCGCAGAGTGTTAGGACTCAGTATTGGATGGCTAAAGGCTTTGAGAAGTCAAAGTAGCATCTAACTTCAAAGTACGTTTTCGCGTAGAACACCTTGTTAAATTTGCTTCCCTAAGTTATTGTCCAAATATAATTTAGTCTATATCACATGGTTGGCCAACATGTATCCGGTCTAGGACTATGTTTTTCAAAAGTATTACATGTTTGTTTTAATGTTTTCTATGGCATAGAAATGATATAATCAGATATTAGTATGACAAGGACAAGTATAATATGTTTATTTTGTGAGTAGGCCAGTGAATTTTTAACTAATGGTGTTCTTGCATATACATGTGTGTTTAATGTCACAGAGTGCTGTTGTCTTTCCTTTTTCTCGATCGAGTCGTGATATAAATATTATTATGTGTATATTTAGATTCTTATAAACAACACATATCAACATTGTGATTTCATTGGTTCGAAAAGTTCGCTTGAAACAAATTTGTCTTCTTCATTATTGTTTTTACTATATTGTGATCGTTTTTTTAACTATAAATAAGTATTACGGTTTCAGAATTTGTTTAAGACTTTTTTTTTTATTGCCTTTGTAGGCAGACGAGCATACGGCCCACCTGATGGTGAGATGTTACCGACGCCCATGACTTCAGCAATGCCAGGGGCAGAGCCAAGCCGCTGCCGTGTAAGCCCTTAATATGGTTATCTCTACTTTTAATATTCAATTAAATTAATCCAATTTTATGTTTGTTTAAAGTACAGAATACATTATAAGATTAGATTTTTTTGGAAGATACTTAAATATGTAGTAGGAAATAAATTTGAATTTTGCGATATTAGTTGCATCTAATGATTTTAATAATCATTTGATTGGAATTCATCCTATAGCTAATATTGTAAAAAAACTTAGCGAACTTTTCTTTTCTTAAAAATCATTAGTGGTTTAAATATCAGTAGGCAATGTTGATGTGTATACACAATTCAATAAATATTTCAGAACGTAATATTTTTACGTTTTATCAAATCCCGTTTATAATTTTTTGCATATATAGTGATTACACTTAAAACTATGATTAAATACGCGCAGCACTTACGAACTATTTTCATGATATATTAATTATATTTTGGTAAAGGATATAACGGAATTTTAATTCCATAACACTTTTTAAAAATATAATTCGTGAAGCGTATTGTTTTTGAGTACTTCGATCGATACCGATATATGAAAATATCTTTGTAACGGTTTCTTGACGCCTCCACCAGTATGACATGCACACATACACATTTACACATCAATTATCATTTATTGAAGTAATATTTAAACGTTTGCATATTATTACGCATTGCAGTTAAAAGAAAAGAAAAAAATGTGAATGAAAACAGAAACTTGCAGAATTTCTACTTTAACGGCAAAGAAAAAAAAAGAAAAGAGCTGTTTTCTAAACTTTTCTACACAGACAAATCTGGTTCCACATTGGAGAACATTCAAGTGACTATGAAAGTACCCGAAACACACTTGTACCTTTCCTATTAAATAAGGGCTTCGTAGTTTAAAGATAACATTTTTTCATTGAAAATAAAAATTGTTCACACAATGAACTTGTGACACAATTTCACTGCATTGACCTAAAAAATGCTCCTGCGAGCTGAAATTGACTTCCTTAGCTAGACTATACCACTCGATCGATATCGATAATTACACATGGAATGCTGACAACGTCATATCGTGTCGAGATTTATTGGCCCTGAGGAACTGCCACTTCGTAGGATGCACTGAAATAGCAGCTGTCCCTTCATAGCGAGATGCCAGAGGTTAGAGACGAAGAAGAATCAAATAGTTGAAAAGCTAAAGTAACTTGAGAAGTCATGGCGTTCCCGCGTTCACAAGCTACAGTAGTGTCGGGGACAACTGGAGCTTTCGCCTAGGAGGCCGGAGAACCATGTGACAGCTATGTAGATAGCTATCCAAGATGTGTAAGTTGTGCCTTATGACACAGTAGATTGCCCGTTTTGAACGGACCAGAGTTATTTAGCGACATCTATGAACACCAATTCTATCTACGACACAGAATACCGAGCTTTCTCACCGGCGAATATCGTAAATTCACAATTCATATAGCTATTGATTAACATTTCAAAGAAGATCATAATGGTCATAAAATTTATCTAGCCTAGTATTAAGTTATATTTAACGATTTTTTGAAATTTATACTCGATTATACAATGCGATTTACAACATTCACCGTGAAACCGGTCGATATTTTCAAGAGACAACATCGAATCTATTCTACAACTACACCATCAATCTCTCCTGTCGATTGTCAACATCAATTCTGTTTCTACAATCTTCTCCGACTTTTGAGTCGCTGTTTTTACTTCATTGAGCGGCATGAAATATTGACCTACACGACTACACTATCAAATAAAACCCTGGTATCTCCGGGAAGGTTTTTTGAAACCTTTTTTTTTGTATTCTTCTTATGGTCTTGCCCTGCTTTACGATGGATCCGACTCGTTCTAGCAACAATGAAACGAACTACAGCTCTATTTGTCTACAAATCTAGGAGTGTATGCAACGCTTAATTTATAATAGCTATACTACGGATCTGTTGGCTACCCATATATATATTTGAGCTTGAATCGTGAACAAGTCACGGCCCCACCTGGTGTTAAGTGGTTTTGGGAGTCTATGACAGCTTGATTGACGTCATATACTTCGAGACACGAGATCGAAGTCGTTATTATCTCTCCCTTCAAACCGAAATGGTTCGCAGTAGAAATAGGCAGGATGGTAGTACCTACTCGAGCGAGCTCATATAACATACCGAATCAATTATTGCGTAAATTCATAGATTTTTAATATACTATGATATTCCTTCATTGCAGAAGTCAATCGTGAACAAGTGTGAAGTACATTTCCTTAGGAAAATAGGAATCTGGCTGAGGATTTGAACGATAGTGCTAACGCATCGCTCGATACCAGTACCCACCCAGCTTTTTGGTTGACGATACCAGTCTGGAGTACGGGCCACGTTTCATTAAATCCACAATTGAACATCGTCTTGAAACGAATTGTTCATTTTAAGACTAAGGGTCAAAATTTTATAGCTTGAAATTTTTCGATTCTATGTAGATCAATAACCGACTAAATCGTACCTTCTCTTTCAATTCGGAGCCCTTGATGATGAATGTCATGCAGGACTTCTGTAGCTCTGGTTCATTGAATAGTCGGCTCAAGTTTGGTGTCGCTCTGTACATGTTATTGAACTTCAAGACCGGAATCAAAGTGATCTGCAACAATAGATAATTGTGCTTTGCCACGATAAATTTATTTAACAATGCTTAAAATCAAATCAATTAATACCATGTCAGACTCATCAAACACAAAATATTAAAACCTGAAAAGCTTGACTCCACATATCATTATCTGTTGCGACTTTGATGTTGCATTAAAGAAAATGCATCATGTGCTTGTCTAACTTTGGATGGCAAAGTTTCATTTACATGAAATGCAGTAGTCTTCTCCTGGCCTACAATATTAGCTTTTAAAAAAAAAAGGAAGTAGAATAGATACTTGTTGATTTAATAATTTGAGACAATTATACAAGGTGTTCCTAAAAGATACCCTTTTAAGCCAAAAGTCATCAAAATCAATCCGAAACGTGGCCACAGTGTCGACAATGTAAACCACGTCAAAAATGTTAAAAGAATTCTCCATCGTAAATAGTACTTACGCATAAAAACTCATTTATTGATTGATTTCACTGTTCGATTTATAAAACTAAGGTACCGTTAGACCGTTCATTCAGTTAAACGCGACAGTTAACGAGTTAGAAAATAACAAACTTGTTCAACTCATTTGGAACGATAAATAGGACAAAAATTCAACAATATTAGTAGCATTTTTATAGGTAGGTACATTAAGATCAAAAACCTGTGTAAATTTCGTATAACTTTTTCTTCGATTTCCGAAAGCAATCCGAAGTTCCTGGCGTTTTTAACAATAGTTTTTATTTTTTCGTTTGAGGAAGTTATAAAGTTTAGTTTATTTTATGGTTTACGGACACAAATATTTGTGAGACGAAAGTGATTAAAGTTATCGCTTACATAACCCGGACCTAGAAGGTACATATTGTTCATCACGTGCGAAAGAGGGATTAATGAAAACGATACCACAGGGCCTATTAAATAGGCGGAGATAAAATGTATTTAGTATGCTAATTCAATTCGTACATACGACCAGTATCAACACGTTTACTTCGCAATTATTTCGTTTGATATTATACTCTTTGTGGTCCCACCCGTCATAATGAACTAAGACATATAATAATATATATTGACCTTGAATAATTATCTCAATATAGACAATTCGTCAATTTCGGAACCTTTCAAGGACATACACGTGAGACCGCGAAAGATGACCGATTCAGATTTCTATTGTTGCGGGTGTGGCCTAAAAATGCGCAGAGGTGTAACCTCATGCTTTATGAAATGTAAAATAGGTGCGTAGATTTTGACCATAATAAGCATTTAGACAATTAATAATGTTATTACGAAATTCTAAATTTAAATTAAAGCTTGGTTTCCGCGTAAGTAAAATTACCATCTCATTAATTATTTACTGGTATTGAGCATAAAGAGAAGATGACTGCGTCACTAGAACTAAGCCTTCGCAATGACAAGCCGTCGGAGTATATAGTTTACATTTTAGAACATTTATTCAGCGACATCTTTTCAATGTAGAACTGTTCGAGTCGACCGATGTGGCTTTACTAAATGACGGAGAGTGCAACGAGTGCACACTGTAGTGCATCGATAGCTTGGAGTGTGCGTAGTCTAGTTTTTTTTCAAAATTAAGGTGTGGTCTACACATGCGCGGTTCACCCTGCTCTGTTGGACATAGCGAGAGTATGATAAAAATGCTATTTAAATAATTACTTACTCGAACTGAGCACAAAATCAGACGAGGATCGCGTCATTAGAATTGTGTTCACGAAAAACATCTAAAAATAATTCTCGAAACGTAATCTTTCTAATTTGCGACTGATGGAGTCGGGAGATGCATGTTGACTAGATGGCGCCGTGTGCAACGACTGCACGCTGCGGTGCATCGATAGTTTCGAGCGTGCGCAGTCTAGCCTTTTTTTTTAAATTAAGGTGTGGTCTACACATGCGCGGTTCACCCTTGCCTTGTTGGATATCGTGAGGGTATGATAAAAATGCTATTTAAATAATTACTTACTGGTACTGAGCACAATATCAGACGAGGACCGCGTCATTAGAATTGTGTTCACGAAAAACCTCTAAAAACAATTCTCAAAACGTAATCTTTCTAATTTGCGACTGATGGAGTCGGGAGATGCATGTTGACTAGATGGCGCCGTGTGCAACGACTGCACGCTGCGGTGCATCGATAGTTTCGAGCGTGCGCAGTCTAGCCTTTTTTTTAAATTAAGGTGTGGTCTACACATGCGCGGTTCACCCTGCTGTGTTGGATATCGCGAGAGTATGATAAAAATGCTATTTAAATAATTATTTACTGGAACTGAGCACAATATCAGACGAGGACCGCGTCATTAGAATTGTGTTCACGAAAAACCTCTAAAAACAATTCTCAAAACGTAATCTTTCTAATTTGCGACTGATGGAGTCGGGAGATACATGTTGACTAGATGGCGCCGTGTGCAACGACTGCACGTTGCAATGCATCGATAGTTTGGAGCGTGCGCAGTCTAGCCATTTTTTAAATTAAGGTGTGGTCTACACATGCGCGGTTCACCCTGCTGTGTCGGATAATCGCGAGAATATGATAAAAATGCTATTTAAATAATTTCTTACTGGTATTGTGAAAATAATCAGACGAGGACCACGTCACTAAAATTGTGCTCACGAAAAATATCAGAAAAAAAATCTTGAAACGAAATCTTTCTAAATTGCGACTGATGGAGTCGGCAGATGCATCTTGACTAGATGGCGCCATGTGCAACGACTGCGCGCTGCGGTGCATCGATAGTTTCAAGCGTGCGCAGTCTAGCCATTTTTTAAATTAAGGTGTGGTCAAGACATGCGCTGTTCACCCTTGCCTTGTTGGATATCGTGAGGGTATGATAAAAATGATATTTAAATAATTACTTACTGGTACTGAGCACAATATCAGACGAGGACCGCGTCATTAGAATTGTGTTCACGAAAAACCTCTAAAAACAATTCTCAAAACGTAATCTTTCTAATTTGCGACTGATGGGGTCAGGAGATGCATGTTGACTAGATGGCGCCGTGTGCAACGACTGCACGTTGCGGTGCATCGATATTTTGTTTAGAACATGCGCAGTCTAGTCTTTTTTTTAATTAAGGTGTGGTCTACACATGCGCTGTTCACCCTGCTGTGCTGGATATCGCGAGAGTATGATAAAAATGCTATTTAAATAATTACTTACTGGTACTGAGCACAAAATCAGACGAGGACCACGTCACTAAAATTTTATTCATGAAAATTATCAGAAATTTTTTTTTAAACAAAATCTTTTTAATTTGCGGCTGATGGAGTCGGCAGATGCATGTTGACTAGATGGCGCCGTGTGCAACGACTGCACGCTGCGGTGCATCGATAGTTTGGAGCGTGCGCAGTCTAGCCATTTTTTAAATTAAGGTGTGGTCTAAACATGCGCGGTTCACCCTGCTGTGTCGGATAATCGCGAGAATATGATAAAAATGCTATTTAAATAATTTCTTACTGGAACTGAGCACAAAATCAGACGAGGACCGTGTGTCACTAGAATTGTAGTCACGAAAAATATCAGAAAAAAGATCTTGAAACAAAATCTTTCTAATTTACGACTGATGGAGTCGGCAGATGTATGTCGACTAGATGGCGCCGTGTGCAACGACTGCACGTTGCGGTGCATCGATAGTTTGTTTAGAACATGCGCAGTCTAGTCTTTTTTTTAATTAAGGTGTGGTCTACACATGCGCTGTTCACCCTGCTGTGCTGGATATCGCGAGAGTATGATAAAAATGCTATTTAAATAATTACTTACTGGAACTGAGCACAATATCAGACGAGGACCGTGTCACTAAAATTGTGCTCACGAAAAATATCAGAAAAAATTCTCGAAACGTAATCTTTCTAATTTGCGACTGATGGGGTCAGGAGATGCATGTTGACTAAATGGCACCGTGTGCAACGACTGCACGCTGCAGTGCATCGATATTTTGTTTAGAACATGCGCAGTCTAGTCTTTTTTTTAAATTAAGGTGTGGTCAAGACATGCGCGGTTCACCCTGCCTTGTTGGATATCGTGAGAGTATGATAAAAATGCTATTTAAATAATTACTTACTGGAACTGAGCACAATATCAGACGAGGACCGCGTCATTAGAATTGTGTTCACGAAAAACCTCTAAAAACAATTTTCAAAACGTAATCTTTCTAATTTGCGACTGATGGAGTCGCGAGATGCATGTTGACTAGATGGCGCCGTGTGCAACGACTGCACGTTGCGGTGCATCGATAGTTTGGAGCGTGCGCAGTCTAGCCTTTTCTTTTAAATTAAGGTGTGGTCTACACATGCGCGGTTCACCCTACGGTGTTGGATATCGCAAGTGTATGATAACAATGCTATTTATATAATTACTTACTGGTACTGAGCACAAAATCAGACGAGGACCGCGTCATTAGAATTGTGTTCACGAAAACCTCTAAAAACAATTCTCAAAACGTAATCTTTCTAATTTGCGACTGATGGAGTCGCGAGATGCATGTTGACTAGATGGCGCCGTGTGCAACGACTGCACGTTGCGGTGCATCGATAGTTTGGAGCGTGCGCAGTTTAGTCTTTTTTTTAATTAAGGTGTGGTCTACACATGCGCTGTTCACCCTGCTGTGCTGGATATCGCGAGAGTATGATAAAAATGCTATTTAAATAATTACTTACTGGAACTGAGCACAATATCAGACGAGGACCGTGTCACTAAAATTGTGCTCACGAAAAATATCAGAAAATTTTTTTTTAAACAAAATCTTTTTAATTTACGACTGATGGAGTCGGCAGATGCATGTTGACTATAGTCGGATTTTTAATTAGACGAAGCCAGCTGACAGTAGCTAATGTCACTTTGTGAAATAATGTTGCTATATTTAAAGTAATAGTGATGCGTTCAGTTCTCGTTCAATCACATAAATGAACAATGAGTGTGAAGAGTTACTCATTAATTTCAAACTATAAAAGAATATTATTTATATTTTACCATAAAATTGTATTAAAGTGATCCAATATAATAATATGTTACTAGTAGTATGTAACTACAATCAGTTTTTTTTATTTTCATTACCTATGTACCTATAATTGTTATATTTTATACATCTATAGTTTCAACTATATGATGCATTGGAAATAGGACAGTCTTACAAGCTTCCTCGCAATGTTTTTCTTAATGTTTAAAACACTCGGTATTCAGTACAGGTAGATACCATAGGAACATAATGTTTCGTCGAAAACTCGTTGGTATGTACAAAGCACGGCTAAAATTCGAACCCCGTGCCCGATATCGGCAGTTCGGCATACTAACTATTCACTAGACAATCGAGGCAATTTCATTAATTCAGGAGTTTTTTCAATCGTTCACTTTGTCACAACACTATTTTTATTTCATCAAAAACTGACAACACAGTAAACGTCAGTTTACTTCGTCTAATAAAAAATCCGACTATAGATGGCGCCGTGTGCAACGACTGCACGCTGCGGTGCATCGATAGTATGGAGCGTGCGCAGTCTAGCCATTTTTTAAATTAAAGTGTGGTCTAAACATGCGCGGTTCACCCTGCTGTGTCGGATAATCGCGAGAATATGATAAAAATGCTATTTAAATAATTACTTACTGGAACTGAGCACAAAATCAGACGAGGACCGTGTGTCACTAGAATTGTAGTCACGAAAAATATCAGAAAAAAGATCTTGAAACAAAATCTTTCTAATTTACGACTGATGGAGTCGGCAGATGTATGTCGACTAGATGGCGCTGTGTGCAACGACTGCACGTTGCGGTGCATCGATATTTTGTTTAGAACATGCGCAGTCTAGTCTTTTTTTTAATTAAGGTGTGGTCTACACATGCGCTGTTCACCCTGCCTTGTTGGATATCGTGAGAGTATGATAAAAATGCTATTTAAATAATTACTTACTGGAACTGCGCACAATATCAGACGAGGACCGCGTCATTAGAATTGTGTTCACGAAAAACCTCTAAAAACAATTCTCAAAACGTAATCTTTCTAATTTGCGACTGATGGAGTCGGGAGATGCATGTTGACTAGATGGCGCCGTGTGCAACGACTGCACGCTGCGGTGCATCGATAGTTTCGAGCGTGCGCAGTCTAGCCTTTTTTTTTAAATTAAGGTGTGGTCTACACATGCGCGGTTCACCCTTGCCTTGTTGGATATCGTGAGGGTATGATAAAAATGCTATTTAAATAATTACTTACTGGTACTGAGCACAATATCAGACGAGGACCGCGTCATTAGAATTGTGTTCACGAAAAACCTCTAAAAACAATTCTCAAAACGTAATCTTTCTAATTTGCGACTGATGGAGTCGGGAGATGCATGTTGACTAGATGGCGCCGTGTGCAACGACTGCACGCTGCGGTGCATCGATAGTTTCGA
This sequence comes from Bombyx mandarina, assembly GCF_030267445.1. NCBI lineage: Eukaryota > Metazoa > Arthropoda > Insecta > Lepidoptera > Bombycidae > Bombyx > Bombyx mandarina. The sequence goes on along the minus strand of NC_143208.1, from coordinate 19,279,021 downwards.
GCGTGCGCAGTCTAGCCTTTTTTTTAAATTAAGGTGTGGTCTACACATGCGCGGTTCACCCTGCTGTGTTGGATATCGCGAGAGTATGATAAAAATGCTATTTAAATAATTATTTACTGGAACTGAGCACAATATCAGACGAGGACCGCGTCATTAGAATTGTGTTCACGAAAAACCTCTAAAAACAATTCTCAAAACGTAATCTTTCTAATTTGCGACTGATGGAGTCGGGAGATACATGTTGACTAGATGGCGCCGTGTGCAACGACTGCACGTTGCAATGCATCGATAGTTTGGAGCGTGCGCAGTCTAGCCATTTTTTAAATTAAGGTGTGGTCTACACATGCGCGGTTCACCCTGCTGTGTCGGATAATCGCGAGAATATGATAAAAATGCTATTTAAATAATTTCTTACTGGTATTGTGAAAATAATCAGACGAGGACCACGTCACTAAAATTGTGCTCACGAAAAATATCAGAAAAAAAATCTTGAAACGAAATCTTTCTAAATTGCGACTGATGGAGTCGGCAGATGCATCTTGACTAGATGGCGCCATGTGCAACGACTGCGCGCTGCGGTGCATCGATAGTTTCAAGCGTGCGCAGTCTAGCCATTTTTTAAATTAAGGTGTGGTCAAGACATGCGCTGTTCACCCTTGCCTTGTTGGATATCGTGAGGGTATGATAAAAATGATATTTAAATAATTACTTACTGGTACTGAGCACAATATCAGACGAGGACCGCGTCATTAGAATTGTGTTCACGAAAAACCTCTAAAAACAATTCTCAAAACGTAATCTTTCTAATTTGCGACTGATGGGGTCAGGAGATGCATGTTGACTAGATGGCGCCGTGTGCAACGACTGCACGTTGCGGTGCATCGATATTTTGTTTAGAACATGCGCAGTCTAGTCTTTTTTTTAATTAAGGTGTGGTCTACACATGCGCTGTTCACCCTGCTGTGCTGGATATCGCGAGAGTATGATAAAAATGCTATTTAAATAATTACTTACTGGTACTGAGCACAAAATCAGACGAGGACCACGTCACTAAAATTTTATTCATGAAAATTATCAGAAATTTTTTTTTAAACAAAATCTTTTTAATTTGCGGCTGATGGAGTCGGCAGATGCATGTTGACTAGATGGCGCCGTGTGCAACGACTGCACGCTGCGGTGCATCGATAGTTTGGAGCGTGCGCAGTCTAGCCATTTTTTAAATTAAGGTGTGGTCTAAACATGCGCGGTTCACCCTGCTGTGTCGGATAATCGCGAGAATATGATAAAAATGCTATTTAAATAATTTCTTACTGGAACTGAGCACAAAATCAGACGAGGACCGTGTGTCACTAGAATTGTAGTCACGAAAAATATCAGAAAAAAGATCTTGAAACAAAATCTTTCTAATTTACGACTGATGGAGTCGGCAGATGTATGTCGACTAGATGGCGCCGTGTGCAACGACTGCACGTTGCGGTGCATCGATAGTTTGTTTAGAACATGCGCAGTCTAGTCTTTTTTTTAATTAAGGTGTGGTCTACACATGCGCTGTTCACCCTGCTGTGCTGGATATCGCGAGAGTATGATAAAAATGCTATTTAAATAATTACTTACTGGAACTGAGCACAATATCAGACGAGGACCGTGTCACTAAAATTGTGCTCACGAAAAATATCAGAAAAAATTCTCGAAACGTAATCTTTCTAATTTGCGACTGATGGGGTCAGGAGATGCATGTTGACTAAATGGCACCGTGTGCAACGACTGCATGCTGCAGTGCATCGATATTTTGTTTAGAACATGCGCAGTCTAGTCTTTTTTTTAAATTAAGGTGTGGTCAAGACATGCGCGGTTCACCCTGCCTTGTTGGATATCGTGAGAGTATGATAAAAATGCTATTTAAATAATTACTTACTGGAACTGAGCACAATATCAGACGAGGACCGCGTCATTAGAATTGTGTTCACGAAAAACCTCTAAAAACAATTTTCAAAACGTAATCTTTCTAATTTGCGACTGATGGAGTCGCGAGATGCATGTTGACTAGATGGCGCCGTGTGCAACGACTGCACGTTGCGGTGCATCGATAGTTTGGAGCGTGCGCAGTCTAGCCTTTTCTTTTAAATTAAGGTGTGGTCTACACATGCGCGGTTCACCCTACGGTGTTGGATATCGCAAGTGTATGATAACAATGCTATTTATATAATTACTTACTGGTACTGAGCACAAAATCAGACGAGGACCGCGTCATTAGAATTGTGTTCACGAAAAACCTCTAAAAACAATTCTCAAAACGTAATCTTTCTAATTTGCGACTGATGGAGTCGCGAGATGCATGTTGACTAGATGGCGCCGTGTGCAACGACTGCACGTTGCGGTGCATCGATAGTTTGGAGCGTGCGCAGTTTAGTCTTTTTTTTAATTAAGGTGTGGTCTACACATGCGCTGTTCACCCTGCTGTGCTGGATATCGCGAGAGTATGATAAAAATGCTATTTAAATAATTACTTACTGGAACTGAGCACAATATCAGACGAGGACCGTGTCACTAAAATTGTGCTCACGAAAAATATCAGAAAATTTTTTTTTAAACAAAATCTTTTTAATTTACGACTGATGGAGTCGGCAGATGCATGTTGACTATAGTCGGATTTTTAATTAGACGAAGCCAGCTGACAGTAGCTAATGTCACTTTGTGAAATAATGTTGCTATATTTAAAGTAATAGTGATGCGTTCAGTTCTCGTTCAATCACATAAATGAACAATGAGTGTGAAGAGTTACTCATTAATTTCAAACTATAAAAGAATATTATTTATATTTTACCATAAAATTGTATTAAAGTGATCCAATATAATAATATGTTACTAGTAGTATGTAACTACAATCAGTTTTTTTTATTTTCATTACCTATGTACCTATAATTGTTATATTTTATACATCTATAGTTTCAACTATATGATGCATTGGAAATAGGACAGTCTTACAAGCTTCCTCGCAATGTTTTTCTTAATGTTTAAAACACTCGGTATTCAGTACAGGTAGATACCATAGGAACATAATGTTTCGTCGAAAACTCGTTGGTATGTACAAAGCACGGCTAAAATTCGAACCCCGTGCCCGATATCGGCAGTTCGGCATACTAACTATTCACTAGACAATCGAGGCAATTTCATTAATTCAGGAGTTTTTTCAATCGTTCACTTTGTCACAACACTATTTTTATTTCATCAAAAACTGACAACACAGTAAACGTCAGTTTACTTCGTCTAATAAAAAATCCGACTATAGATGGCGCCGTGTGCAACGACTGCACGCTGCGGTGCATCGATAGTATGGAGCGTGCGCAGTCTAGCCATTTTTTAAATTAAAGTGTGGTCTAAACATGCGCGGTTCACCCTGCTGTGTCGGATAATCGCGAGAATATGATAAAAATGCTATTTAAATAATTACTTACTGGAACTGAGCACAAAATCAGACGAGGACCGTGTGTCACTAGAATTGTAGTCACGAAAAATATCAGAAAAAAGATCTTGAAACAAAATCTTTCTAATTTACGACTGATGGAGTCGGCAGATGTATGTCGACTAGATGGCGCTGTGTGCAACGACTGCACGTTGCGGTGCATCGATATTTTGTTTAGAACATGCGCAGTCTAGTCTTTTTTTTAATTAAGGTGTGGTCTACACATGCGCTGTTCACCCTGCCTTGTTGGATATCGTGAGAGTATGATAAAAATGCTATTTAAATAATTACTTACTGGAACTGCGCACAATATCAGACGAGGACCGCGTCATTAGAATTGTGTTCACGAAAAACCTCTAAAAACAATTCTCAAAACGTAATCTTTCTAATTTGCGACTGATGGAGTCGCGAGATGCATGTTGACTAGATGGCGCCGTGTGCAACGACTGCACGTTGCGGTGCATCGATAGTTTGGAGCGTGCGCAGTCTAGCCTTTTCTTTTAAATTAAGGTGTGGTCTACACATGCGCGGTTCACCCTACGGTGTTGGATATCGCAAGTGTATGATAACAATGCTATTTATATAATTACTTACTGGTACTGAGCACAAAATCAGACGAGGACCGCGTCATTAGAATTGTGTTCACGAAAAACCTCTAAAAACAATTCTCAAAACGTAATCTTTCTAATTTGCGACTGATGGAGTCGCGAGATGCATGTTGACTAGATGGCGCCGTGTGCAACGACTGCACGTTGCGGTGCATCGATAGTTTGGAGCGTGCGCAGTTTAGTCTTTTTTTTAATTAAGGTGTGGTCTACACATGCGCTGTTCACCCTGCTGTGCTGGATATCGCGAGAGTATGATAAAAATGCTATTTAAATAATTACTTACTGGAACTGAGCACAATATCAGACGAGGACCGTGTCACTAAAATTGTGCTCACGAAAAATATCAGAAAATTTTTTTTTAAACAAAATCTTTTTAATTTACGACTGATGGAGTCGGCAGATGCATGTTGACTATAGTCGGATTTTTAATTAGACGAAGCCAGCTGACAGTAGCTAATGTCACTTTGTGAAATAATGTTGCTATATTTAAAGTAATAGTGATGCGTTCAGTTCTCGTTCAATCACATAAATGAACAATGAGTGTGAAGAGTTACTCATTAATTTCAAACTATAAAAGAATATTATTTATATTTTACAATAAAATTGTATTAAAGTGATCCAATATAATAATATGTTACTAGTAGTATGTAACTACAATCAGTTTTTTTTATTTTCATTACCTATGTACCTATAATTGTTATATTTTATACATCTATAGTTTCAACTATATGATGCATTGGAAATAGGACAGTCTTACAAGCTTCCTCGCAATGTTTTTCTTAATGTTTAAAACACTCGGTATTCAGTACAGGTAGATACCATAGGAACATAATGTTTCGTCGAAAACTCGTTGGTATGTACAAAGCACGGCTAAAATTCGAACCCCGTGCCCGATATCGGCAGTTCGGCATACTAACTATTCACTAGACAATCGAGGCAATTTCATTAATTCAGGAGTTTTTTCAATCGTTCACTTTGTCACAACACTATTTTTATTTCATCAAAAACTGACAACACAGTAAACGTCAGTTTACTTCGTCTAATAAAAAATCCGACTATAGATGGCGCCGTGTGCAACGACTGCACGCTGCGGTGCATCGATAGTATGGAGCGTGCGCAGTCTAGCCATTTTTTAAATTAAGGTGTGGTCTAAACATGCGCGGTTCACCCTGCTGTGTCGGATAATCGCGAGAATATGATAAAAATGCTATTTAAATAATTACTTACTGGAACTGAGCACAAAATCAGACGAGGACCGTGTGTCACTAGAATTGTAGTCACGAAAAATATCAGAAAAAAGATCTTGAAACAAAATCTTTCTAATTTACGACTGATGGAGTCGGCAGATGTATGTCGACTAGATGGCGCTGTGTGCAACGACTGCACGTTGCGGTGCATCGATATTTTGTTTAGAACATGCGCAGTCTAGTCTTTTTTTTAATTAAGGTGTGGTCTACACATGCGCTGTTCACCCTGCCTTGTTGGATATCGTGAGAGTATGATAAAAATGCTATTTAAATAATTACTTACTGGAACTGCGCACAATATCAGACGAGGACCGCGTCATTAGAATTGTGTTCACGAAAAACCTCTAAAAACAATTCTCAAAACGTAATCTTTCTAATTTGCGACTGATGGAGTCGGGAGATGCATGTTGACTAGATGGCGCCGTGTGCAACGACTGCACGTTGCGGTGCATCGATAGTTTGGAGTGTGCGCAGTCTAGCCTTTTTTTTTAAATTAAGGTGTGGTCTACACATGCGCGGTTCACCCTACGGTGTTGGATATCGCAAGTGTATGATAACAATGCTATTTATATAATTACTTACTGGTACTGAGCACAAAATCAGACGAGGACCGCGTCATTAGAATTGTGTTCACGAAAAACCTCTAAAAACAATTCTCAAAACGTAATCTTTCTAATTTGCGACTGATGGAGTCGCGAGATGCATGTTGACTAGATGGCGCCGTGTGCAACGACTGCACGTTGCGGTGCATCGATAGTTTGGAGCGTGCGCAGTCTAGCCTTTTTTTTTAAATTAAGGTGTGGTCTACACATGCGCGGTTCACCCTACGGTGTTGGATATCGCAAGAGTATGATAACAATGCTATTTATATAATTACTTACTGGTACTGAGCACAAAATCAGACGAGGACCAGGTCACTAAAATTTTATTCATGAAAATTATCAGAAAAAATTTTTTTAAACAAAATCTTTTTAATTTGCGACTGATGGAGTCGGCAGATGCATGTTGACTAGATGGCGCCGTGTGCAATGACTGCACGCTGCGGTGCATCGATAGTATGGAGCGTGCGCAGTCTAGCCATTTTTTAAATTAAGGTGTGGTCTACACATGCGCGGTTCACCCTACGGTGTTGGATATCGCAAGAGTATGATAACAATGCTATTTATATAATTACTTACTGGTACTGAGCACAAAATCAGACGAGGACCAGGTCACTAAAATTTTATTCATGAAAATTATCAGAAAATTTTTTTTTAAACAAAATCTTTTTAATTTGCGACTGATGGAGTCGGCAGATGTATGTCGACTAGATGGCGCCGTGTGCAACGACTGCACGTTGCGGTGCATCGATATTTTGTTTAGAACATGCGCAGTCTAGTCTTTTTTTTAATTAAGGTGTGGTCTACACATGCGCTGTTCACCCTGCTGTGCTGGATGTCGCGAGAGTATGATAAAAATGCTATTTAAATAATTACTTACTGGAACTGAGCACAAAATCAGACGAGGACCACGTCACTAAAATTTTATTCACGAAAAATATCAGAAAAAAAATCTTGAAACAAAATCTTTCTAATTTGCGACTGATGGAGTCGCGATATGCATGATGACTAGATGGCGCCGTGGTCAACGACTGCACGTTGCGGTGCATCGATAGTTTCTTTAGAACATGCGCAGTCTAGTCTTTTTTTTTAATTAAGGTGTGGTCTACACATGCGCGGTTTACCCTACGGTGTTGGATATCGCAAGAGTATGATAACAATGCTATTTATATAATTACTTACTGGTACTGAGCACAAAATCAGACGAGGACCAGGTCACTAAAATTTTATTCATGAAAATTATCAGAATTTTTTTTTTTAAACAAAATCTTTTTAATTTGCGACTGATGGAGTCGGCAGATGCATGTTGACTAGATGGCGCCGTGTGCAACGACTGCACGCTGCGGTGCATCGATAGTATGGAGCGTGCGCAGTCTAGCCATTTTTTAAATTAAGGTGTGGTCTACACATGCGCGGTTCACCTTTGCCTTGTTGGATATCGTGAGGGTATGATAAAAATCCCGAGGGACCTGGGCGGGCCCCCCGGCGCGCACTCTGCGTGGCCGGGGGCTCCGCCTGTGGGGGAGTTTTGCTGGACTTCCACCGGGCGCGTCCGTAGGTGGCGGATAACGGGATCCTCTGGGAACAGTCCCACTCCCAGGGGTATCGTCCGATCTTTTTCGTTGCAAGGATTCCTAGGTGTTAGGTAGGTAGGCTAGGTGTAGGGGTAGGGTAGCCTAGTTAGGTTTTGCAACGAAAGAGATCGGATGACGCGGACCAAAACCAGCAGGGGGAGGTTGCGGGCTCTCCACGCCCTTTACTCGCTGAAGGGTGTTTCTCCTGGAGACGCTCGGGCTCCCTCTCTCTTCCCCTTTCATCCCTTTCATCTTTTTGTTTTTTCTTCGGGTCACGTCCGACCCGTTTCGGACGTAACCCATGGGAGATGGTGGGCCACTTTTGGCCTGCCCTTCGGTGGAGAAGTGAGCCGGCGTTGCTTACGCATCTTCCGGCCGCTGGTCGCCATGTCCCCGGCTTCGGCTACAGGGGCACGCCCTCCAAAGGGGGGTAACGGGATACCGGCGTGGCTTCGTCGTTGTAGCTCTCTTGAGCGTCGGGCGGTGGTCTGCCGTGTTGCATTCGGCGGGCCGCCGGCAAACCCGTAATCCTCACCGCGTGGGGGACGGGGGCCGCTGCCGCGAGGCACGGGGCCGCGAGGACTTCTGCCCGAAGCCGAAGACCCCAATGAGGTCGAGGAGCTAAGGCGGCGGCTCGTCATGCTGAAGGCGAGGAGCTCCACAGTGGAGCGCGCGAGACCGCCCCTCACCCATGAGCTGAAGAACGGTCCCCCTGTACCGGCGCCTCGCAGGATTGCAAGGGCCGTGAACACGTATGGCGGACCAAAATTATGCGTGACACCCGCGACACGTCCTGCCGCTGCTGTCCCAGCAAGGCAGCTCCAGACAACGGGGGCACCAAAACCCTCCCCCTCAAGGCCTACCGGCCAGTCTAAGACCCAGGAGGCGGCTCCTGTCCCGTCCCAGCCTGCGAAGGCGGGGCCCGGCAGGAGCCGTAACAAAAAGAAAGGGGGCGTCAACTCCGCCAAATTGGCACCAACCCCCCAGCCCCGCCCACTGCCCCCGGCCCCGGCAAATATGAACGAGGCCTGGACGGAGGTAGTGCGGCGCAGGTCCAAGAAGGTGGCGGCACCTGCTGCGCCGCGCCCCAAGCCTACCCCTGCGGCCACTGCTCCCCGTCAAGAGGGTCGAGTAGAGCCAAGGGGCCGAAATGGACGGAGGAAACCGCGTGCCCCGCGGTCGGCTGCAGTAGTAGTGGAGCTGCTGCCGGCCGCCAAAGAAAAGGGCATCACCTACCACGAGGTGATGACCCGGGCGCGCGGTGGTGTCAACGTAGACGCCCTCGGCGTGGAGGGTGGCCTGAAGGTCCGGCAGACGGCCAACGGGGCCCGCCTGTTAGAATGCCCCGGCGCCAATTCCAGCGCCGCGGCGGAAAAACTGGCGGTCCGCCTGCGGGAGATCCTGCCGGACCCCGAGGTGGTACGCATCGCGCGGCCCGTGAAGATGGGAGAAGTAAAAATCACGGGCCTCGACGAGTGCGCAACCAAGGAGGAGGTCGCTGCGGCCATCGCGTCGCAGGGCAACTGCGCCCTCGCCGACGTAAAAGTCCTCTACCAAAACGAGGAGGGGCGGTAAGAAAAACAAGAAGAGGAAAGAGCAGGCTGCAATAAGGGCAGCCAGCGAGTCAGTTCCCGCCGCGGCAGTTATCGAGCCGGAGGGCGGGACAGACGAGGGAGCGATGGACGTAGCCCCATAATGGGTTGCGTCCATCGCTTCCTTCAGTGTAATTTGAACCACTCCGCCAGGGCACAAGATCTCCTCGTCCACACCATGGCGGAGTGGTCAATCGACGTTGTTGTCGCCGCGGAGCCGTACTTCGTCCCCACCGACCAGGACTGCTGGATCGGGGACGTCGACGGCTCCGTGGCCATACTAATAAGACAATCTGCGGCGTTACCCCCCTTGGATATGGTGGCCAGGGGATCTGGGTACGTCGCGGCTAGGATCGACGGGACCGTCGTGATCGGGGCGTACTTTTCTCCGAACAGGAGCCTCGCCGAATTCGAACAGTTCTTGGGCGGGCTCGAAGCGCTTTTACACCGCTTCGGGTCCCGCCCTGTCATCGTCGCGGGGGACTTCAATGCCAAATGTACGACTTGGGGCTCTCCCCGCACGGATGCGCGAGGCGAGGCCCTTTCGGAGTGGGCGATCGCGACCAGCCTCTTTCTCATAAACAGAGGTTCGGTCGCTACTTGCGTGCGGTGGAACGGGCAGTCTCATGTGGACGTGACGTTCGCGTCCCCGTCCGTCGCATGCTCTCGGATCATAGATACGTCCGATTCGAGCTCTCCGCCTCCTCCTTGTCGTCGTCGTCGTCAGCTGCGGGCGCCCGCGGTGAGGAGGAGCTCCCGCAAGGTGCAGCCCGTTCGTTCCCCAGATGGGCCTTGAAACGGATGGATAAGGAGTTGCTGATGGAGGCGGCCGCTGTTGCTGCGTGGGAGCCAAAACCCGCGCGGCTTGCGGACGTGGATGCGGAGGTCGATTAGTTCCGGGGCACTATGGCTAGAGTTTGTGATGCCGCCATGCCCCCGGGTCGGCCCCCGTGCACCACGTGGGGGTGCGTTCTGGTGGTCGCCCGAGATCGCGAGACTCCGCGAGGAGTGCGTGAGGGCGCGCCGCCGGAGCGCACGCCACCGCCGCCGCCGTCGACGCGACGCTACATTCGCGGAGACAGCGGCCCGGCTGCACGCTGAATGTCGCCAAAAGCAGGCGGCGTTGCAGCTGGCCATCGGCGAGGCCAAGAGACAGAGCATGAAGACTCTCCTGGAGTCGCTCGACGATGATCCCTGGGGGCGTCCATATAAGATGGTGCGCAGGAAACTGCAACCGTGGGCGCTCCCGGTCACCGAGCGGCTTCAGCCTCGGCAGCTGCGGGAAATCGTTTCCGCACTTTTCCCGCCGGCAGCGGGGGGGAGCTTTGAACCCCCCCAGATGGACGCAATGTGCGGCACGCTGCCGCGTCGCCCAAGCGTTCCCGCTGCTGAGGTGCCCCCTCCTCCTATCACGGGGGCAGACATCCATGCGGCCGTGTCCAAAATGAGAGCGAAGGACGCGGCCCCTGGCCCTGACGGCGTTCACGGCCGGGTCTGGAACTTGGCCTTCGAGGCCCTAGGGGACCGGCTCGGGGGGCTTTTCGAAGCGTGCCTCGAGTCGGGACGGTTCCCGTCAAAATGGAAGACGGGCAGACTGGTCCTGTTGAGGAAGGACGGGCGCCCCGCGGACTCACCCGCGGCTATCGCCCCATCGTGTTGCTGGACGAGGCGGGCAAAATGTTGGAAAGGATCGTGGCTGCCCGCATCGTCCGGCACCTGACCGGGACGGGTCCCGATCTTTCGGCGGAGCAGTACGGCTTCAGAGAGGGCCGCTCAACGATCGACGCGATTTTGCGCGTGCGTGCCCTCTCTGATGAGGCCGTAACCCGAGGCGGGGTGGTAATGGCGGTGTCCTTGGACATAAGGAACGCATTCAACACCCTGCCCTGGTCGGTGATCGCGGGGGCGGTGGAGTTGATACTCCAGCGTCCCCGCGTACCTCCGCCGGTTGATCGGCTCCTATCTCGAGGACAGGTCGATCGTATGCGTCGGACACGGTGGGGCGGTCTACCGCTTCCCCGTCGAGCGCGGTGTTCCGCAGGGGTCTGTCCTGGGCCCCCTGCTGTGGAACATCGGCTACGACTGGGTCCTGCGGGGCGCCCTATGGGGTTCCCTCCCCGGGCTAAGTGTCGTCTGCTATGCTGACGACACGCTGGTCGTAGCCCCGGGGAGGGACTACCGGGAGTCTGCCCGTCTGGCTTGCGCAGGTGTGGCAAACGTCGTCGCAAGGATCCGACGGTTGGGGCTCGAGGTGGCGCTCGAAAAAACCCAGGCCCTCTTATTTCACGGGCCGGGACGGGCGCCGCCTGCGGATGCCCACCTCGTGATCGGAGGCGTTCGCATCGGGGTCGGGGTGACCGGTCTCAGGTACCTCGGCCTCGAACTGGATGGTCGTTGGAGCTTTCGTGCTCACTTTAAGAAATTGGGCCCTCGGCTGATGGCGACGGCCGGCTCTTTGAGCCGGCTCCTTCCAAACGTCGGGGGTCCCAATGAGGCGGCACGCCGCCTATACATGGGGGTGGTGCGGTCGATGGCACTATACGGTGCTCCGGTATGGTGCCAGGCCCTGACCCGCAAGAACGTCGTCGCGCTGCGACGTCCGCAGCGCGCGATCGCGGTCAGGGCCATCCGAGGATACCGCACCGTCTCCTTCGAGGCGGCGTGCTTGCTCGCCGGGGCGCCACCCTGGGACCTGGAGGCGGAGGCGCTCGCTGCTGATTACAGGTGGCGTAGCGACCTCCGCTCTAGGGGGGAAGGGCGCCCCGGCGAAGGTGTAGTTCGAGCGCGGAGGCTCCAATCTCGGCGATCCGTGCTGGAGGCGTGGTCTCGCCGCTTGGCGGACCCGTCGGCCGGCATCCGTACCGTCGAGGCGGTCCGCCCGGTTCTCGTGGACTGGTTGGGCCGCGACCGCGGATGCCTCACCTTCCGGCTGACGCAGATGTTGACCGGCCATGGGTGTTTTGGCCGGTACCTCTTCAAGATAGCCGGAAAGGAACCGACGGCGCAGTGCCACCACTGCGCGGACCGCGACGAGGAAGACACAGCGGAACATACATTGGCGCGTTGCTCTGGATTCGACGAGCAACGCGCCGCCCTCGTCGCGGTCATAGGAGAGGACCTCTCGCTGCCGCGCGTCGTGGCTACGATGCTCGGCAGCGACGCGTCCTGGAAGGCGATGCTCGACTTCTGCGAGTCCACCATCTCGCAGAAGGAGGCAGCGGAGCGAGAGAGGGAGAGCTCTTCCCTTTCCGCACCGATCCGTCGCCGTCGAGCCGGGGGCCGGAGGCGGGAATACGCCCGTACGTCCCGGCCCCTGTAGGTAGCGGCCTCCCCCCGGTGAAGGTCAAGGGGCGACCTGAGGGGGTGAGGCCGCGCGGCGCGCTACCAGCACTCTAGCGCGCTGCCGTGGAGTAAATAGAGCGACCGGTCGACGGTGTATCGCGTCCCGACCCGGCAGGCTGGTTCTGGTCCAGCGGGGTATTCCGGGACACCAGCGGCACCGTCCGGGCGGCCCGACGGGCTGCCGTACCGAGACGGCCGACGTTTCAGAGCCTTCGATTCGCCTCGAAGGCTCAGTCGGCTGGGCGTCCTTGGGGTGAGCCGCGCCGTCTGGTTGTAGTGTTGACCGCGGTAGCCCCCCTACCTCATCCGGGTTCTGACCTCGGAGGGGATCGGACGTCGGGTGTAAGAGTGCAGGGGAGTCGTTTAGTGGGTGGGCCCTAAAATCCTTGGGCCCGCGGTCTGCTCACAACACCATGCAGATCGTAGAGTCTCACATACCCCGCGCGCCCCTTTTGCGCGGGGACCTCGTAGGAGGTTCGGCCCTCAACCCGAAAAAAAAAAAAAAAAAAAAAAAGGGTATGATAAAAATGATATTTAAATAATTACTTACTGGTATTGTGGACATTAAGAGAAGAGGACCGCATCACATGATTTGAGCCGACGAGAAATTTCCGAGGTCACGAAATAGAAAATCATTGAGTATTTAATTCACTTTTAAAATATTCCTCGAACGTAATATTACCAATTTAGGACTGCTGAAGTCGACGGATGTACCTTTATTTAATGACGGAGAGTGCAACGAGTGCACACGGCAGTATATCGATAGCTTGGAGCGTGCGCAGGCTATCGTGATATCACGAGTGTATGACAATAATGCTATTTAAATGATTATTTAGTGGTATTGAGCACAATATCAGACGAGGACCGCGTTATTAGAATTGTGTTCACAAAAAACCTCTAAAAACAATTCTCAAAACGTAATCTTTCTAATTTGCGACTGATGGAGTCGGGAGATGCATGTTGACTAGATGGCGCCGTGTGCAACGACTGCACGTTGCGGTGCATCGATAGTTTGGAGCGTGCGCAGTCTAGGCTTTTTTTTAAATTAAGGTGTGGTCTACACATGCGCGGTTTACCCTTGCCGTGTTGAATATCGTGAGAGTATGATAAAAATGCTATTTAAATAATAACTTAATGGTACTGAGCACAAAATCAGACGAGGACCGTGTCACTAGAATTTTATTCACGAAAAATATCCGAAAAAAAAATCTTGAAACAAAATCTTTCTAATTTGCGACTGATAAAGTCGGCAGATGCATCTCGACTAGATGGCGCCGTGTGCAACGATTGCACGTTGCGGTGCATTGATATTTTGTTTAGAACATGCGCAGTCTAGTCTGTTTTTTAATTAAGGGGTGGTCTAGACATGCGCGGTTCACCCTGCCTTGTTGGATATCGTGAGAGTATGATAAGAATGCTATTTAAATAATTACTTACTGGTATTGTGAATATAACCAGACGAAGACCGCGTCACTAGAATTGTGCTCACGAAAAACATCTAAAAACAATTCTTGAAACAAAATCTTTCTAATTTGCGACTGATGGAGTCGGGAGATGCATGTTGACTAGATGGCGCCGTGTGCAACGACTGCACGTTGCGGTGCATCGATAGTTTGGAGCGTGCGCAGTCTAGGCTTTTTTTTAAATTAAGGTGTGGTCTACACATGCGCGGTTTACCCTTGCCGTGTTGAATATCGTGAGAGTATGATAAAAATGCTATTTAAATAATTACTTAATGGTATTTTGAACATAATGAGACGAGGACCGCGTCACTAAAGTTGTGCTCACGAAAAATATCAGAAAAAAAATCTTGAAACAAAATCTTTCTAAATTGCGACTGATGGAGTCGGCAGATGCATCTCGACTAGATGGCGCCGTGTGCAACGATTGCACGTTGCGGTGCATCGATATTTTGTTTAGAACATGCGCAGTCTAGTCTTTTTTTTAATTAAGGTGTGGTCTAGACATGCGCGGTTCACCGTGCCTTGTTGGATATCGCGAGAGTATGATAAAAATGCTATTTAAATAATTATTTACTGGTATTGTGAATATAACCGGACGAAGACCGCGTCACTAGAATTGTGCTCACGAAAAACAGCTAAAAACAATTCTTGAAACACAATCTTTCTGATTTGCGACTGATGGAGTCGGCAGATGCATCTTGACTAGATGGCGCCATGTGCAACGACTGCACGCTGCGGTGCATCGATAGTTTGGAGCGTGCGCAGTCTAGGCTTTTTTTAAATTAAGGTGTGGTCTACACATGCGCGGTTTACCCTTGCCGTGTTGAATATCGTGAGAGTATGATAAAAATGCTATTTAAATAATAACTTAATGGTACTGAGCACAAAATCAGACGAGGACCGTGTCACTAGAATTTTATTCACGAAAAATATCCGAAAAAAAAATCTTGAAACAAAATCTTTCTAATTTGCGACTGATAAAGTCGGCAGATGCATCTCGACTAGATGGCGCCGTGTGCAACGATTGCACGTTGCGGTGCATCGATATTTTGTTTGGAGCGTGCGCAGTCTAGCCTTTTTTTTTAAATTAAGGTGTCGTCTACACATGCGCGGTTCACCCTGCTATGTCGGATAATCGCGAGAATATGATAAAAATGATATTTCAATAATTACTTACTGGTATTGTGGACATTAAGAGAAGAGGAACGCATCACATGATTTGAGCCGACGAGAAATTTCCGAGGTCACGAAATAGAAAATTATTGAGTATTTAATTCACTTTTAAAATATTCCTCGAACGTAATATTACCAATTTAGGACTGCTGAAGTCGACCGATGTACCTTTATTTAATGACGGAGAGTGCAACGAGTGCACACGGCAGTACATCGATAGGTTGGAGCGTGCGCATTCTATCGTGATATCGCGAGTGTATGACAATAATGCTATTTAAATGATTATTTAGTGGTATTGAGCACATAATCAGACGAGGAGCACGTCACTAAAATTGTGCTCACGAAAAATATCAGAAAAAAAATCTTGAAACAAAATCTTTCTAAATTGCGACTGATGGAGTCGGCAGATGCATCTTGACTAGATGGCGCCATGTGCAACGACTGCACGCTGCGGTGCATCGATAGTTTCGAGCGTGCGCAGTCTAGCCATTTTTTTTAAATTAAGGTGTGGTCTACACATGCGCGGTTCACCCTGCTCTGTTGGACATAGCGAGAGTATGATAAAAATGCTATTTAAATAATTACTTACTGGAACTGAGCACAAAATCAGACGAGGATCGCGTCATTAGAATTGTGTTCACGAAAAACATCTAAAAATAATTCTCGAAACGTAATCTTTCTATTTTGCGACTGATGTAGTCGGGAGATGCATGTTGACTAGATGGCGCCGTGTGCAACGACTGCACGTTGCGGTGCATCGATAGTTTGGAGCGTGCGCAGTCAAGGCTTTTTTTAAATTAAGGTGTGGTCTACACATGCGCGGTTTACCCTGCTGTGTTGGATATCGCGAGAGTATGATGAAAATGCTATTTAAATAATTACTTACTGGTACTGAGCACAATATCAGACGAGGACCGCGTCATTAGAATTGTGTTCACGAAAACCATCTAAAAACAATTCTCGAAACAAAATCTTTCTGATTTGCGACTGATGGAGTCGGCAGATGCATGTTGACTAGATGGCGCCGTGTGCAACGACTGCACGTTGCGGTGCATCAATAGTTTGGAGCGTGCGCAGTCAAGGCTTTTTTTAAATTAAGGTGTGGTCTAAACATGCGCGGTTCACCCTGCTGTGTCGGATAATCGCGAGAATATGATAAAAATGCTATTTAAATAATTACTTACTGGTACTGAGCACAATATCAGACGAGGACCGCGTCATTAGAATTGTGTTCACGAAAACCATCTAAAAACAATTCTTGAAACAAAATCTTTCTGATTTGCGACTGATGGAGTCGGCAGATGCATCTCAACTAGATGGCGCCGTGTGCAACGACTGCACGTTGCGGTGCATCGATAGTTTGTTTAGAACATACGGAGTCTAGTCTTTTTTTAAATAAAGGTGTGGTCTACACATGCGCGGTTCACCCTGCTGTGTTGGATATCGCGAGAGTATGATAAGAATGCTATTTAAATAATTACTTACTGGTATTGTGAATATAACCAGACGAAGACCGCGTCACTAGAATTGTGCTCACGAAAAACATCTAAAAATAATTCTCGAAACGTAATCTTTCTAATTTGCGACTGATGGAGTCGCGATATGCATTATGACTAGATGGCGCCGTGTGCAACGACTGCACGTTGCGGTGCATCGATAGTTTGTTTAGAACATGCGCAGTCTAGTCTTTCTTTAATTAAAGGTGTGGTCTACACATGCGCGGTTCACCCTGCTGTGTTGGATATCGCGAGAGTATGATAAGAATGCTATTTAAATAATTACTTACTGGTATTGTGAATATAACCAGACGAAGACCGCGTCCCTAGAATTGTGCTCACGAAAAACATCTAAAAACAATTCTTGAAACAAAATCTTTCTAAATTGCGACTGATGGAGTCGGCAGATGCATCTCGACTAGATGGCGCCGTGTGCAACGATTGCACGTTGCGGTGCATCGATATTTTGTTTAGAACATGCGCAGTCTAGTCTTTTTTTTAATTAAGGTGTGGTCTAGACATGCGCGGTTCACCGTGCCTTGTTGGATATCGCGAGAGTATGATAAAAATGCTATTTAAATAATTATTTACTGGTATTGTGAATATAACCGGACGAAGACCGCGTCACTAGAATTGTGCTCACGAAAAACAGCTAAAAACAATTCTTGAAACACAATCTTTCTGATTTGCGACTGATGGAGTCGGCAGATGCATCTTGACTAGATGGCGCCATGTGCAACGACTGCACGCTGCGGTGCATCGATAGTTTGGAGCGTGCGCAGTCTAGCCTTTTTTTTTAAATTAAGGTGTGGTCTACACATGCGCGGTTCACCCTGCTAAGTCGGATAATCGCGAGAATATGATAAAAATGCTATTTAAATAATAACTTAATGGTACTGAGCACAAAATCAGACGAGGACCGCGTCACTAAAGTTGTGCTCACGAATAATATCAGAAAAAAAATCTTGAAACAAAATCTTTCTAAATTGCGACTGATGGAGTCGGCAGATGCATCTCGACTAGATGGCGCCGTGTGCAACGATTGCACGTTGCGGTGCATCGATATTTTGTTTAGAACATGCGCAGTCTAGTCTTTTTTTTAATTAAGGTGTGGTCTAGACATGCGCGGTTCACCCTGCCTTGTTGGATATCGTGAGAGTATGATAAGAATGCTATTTAAATAATTACTTACTGGTATTGTGAATATAACCAGACGAAGACCGCGTCACTAGAATTGTGCTCACGAAAAACATCTAAAAATAATTCTCGAAACGTAATCTTTCTAATTTGCGACTGATGGAGTCGGGAGATGCATGTTGACTAGATGGCGCCGTGTGCAACGACTGCACGCTGCGGTGCATCGATAGTTTCGAGCGTGCGCAGTCTAGCCTTTTTTTTTAAATTAAGGTGTGGTCTACACATGCGCGGTTCACCCTGCTGTGTTGGATATCGCGAGAGTATGATAAAAATGCTATTTAAATAATTATTTACTGGAACTGAGCACAATATCAGACGAGGACCGCGTCATTAGAATTGTGCTCACGAAAAACATCTAAAAACAATTCTTGAAACAAAATCTTTCTGATTTGTGACTGATGGAGTCGGCAGATGCATCTTGACTTGATGGCGCCGTGTGCAACGACTGCACGTTGCGGTGCATCGATAGTTTGGAGCGTGCGCAGTCTAGGCTTTTTTTAAATTAAGGTATGGTCTACACATGCGTGGTTTACCCTGCTGTGTTGGATATCGCGAGAGTATGATAAGAATGCTATTTAAATAATTACTTACTGGTACTGAGCATAATATCAGACGAGGACCGCGTCATTAGAATTGTGTTCACGAAAACCTCTAAAAACAATTCTCAAAACGTAATCTTTCTAATTTGCGACTGATGGAGTCGGGAGATGCATGTTGACTAGATGGCGCCATGTGCAACGACTGCGCGCTGCGGTGCATCGATTGTTTCGAGCGTGCGCAGTCTAGCCATTTTTTAAATTAAGGTGTGGTCTACACATGCGCGGTTTACCCTGCTGTGTTGGATATCGCGAGAGTATGATAAAAATGCTATTTAAATAATTATTTACTGGAACTGAGCACAATATCAGACGAGGACCGCGTCATTAGAATTGTGCTCACGAAAAACATCTAAAAACAATTCTTGAAACAAAATCTTTCTGATTTGTGACTGATGGAGTCGGCAGATGCATCTTGACTTGATGGCGCCGTGTGCAACGACTGCACGTTGCGGTGCATCGATAGTTTGGAGCGTGCGCAGTCTAGGCTTTTTTAAATTAAGGTATGGTCTACACATGCGTGGTTTACCCTGCTGTGTTGGATATCGCGAGAGTATGATAAGAATGCTATTTAAATAATTACTTACTGGTACTGAGCATAATATCAGACGAGGACCGCGTCATTAGAATTGTGTTCACGAAAAACCTCTAAAAACAATTCTCAAAACGTAATCTTTCTAATTTGCGACTGATGGAGTCGGGAGATGCATGTTGACTAGATGGCGCCATGTGCAACGACTGCGCGCTGCGGTGCATCGATTGTTTCGAGCGTGCGCAGTCTAGCCATTTTTTAAATTAAGGTGTGGTCTACACATGCGCGGTTTACCCTGCTGTTGGATATCGCGAGAGTATGATAAAAATGCTATTTAAATAATTACTTACTGGTATTGTGAATATAACCAGACGAAGACCGCGTCACTAGAATTGTGCTCACGAAAAACATCTAAAAATAATTCTCGAAACGTAATCTTTCTAATTTGCGACTGATGGAGTCGGGAGATGCATGTTGACTAGATGGCGCCGTGTGCAACGACTGCACGCTGCGGTGCATCGATAGTTTCGAGCGTGCGCAGTCTAGCCTTTTTTTTAAATTAAGGTGTGGTCTACACATGCGCGGTTCACCCTGCTGTGTTGGATATCGCGAGAGTATGATAAAAATGCTATTTAAATAATTATTTACTGGAACTGAGCACAATATCAGACGAGGACCGCGTCATTAGAATTGTGCTCACGAAAAACATCTAAAAACAATTCTTGAAACAAAATCTTTCTGATTTGCGACTGATGGAGTCGGCAGATGCATCTTGACTAGATGGCGCCGTGTGCAACGACTGCACGTTGCGGTGCATCGATAGTTTGTTTAGAACATACGGAGTCTAGTCTTTTTTTTAAATAAAGGTGTGGTCTACACATGCGCGGTTCACCCTGCTATGTCGGATAATAGCGAGAATATGATAAAAATGCTATTTAAATAATAACTTAATGGTACTGAGCACAAAATCAGACGAGGACCGTGTCACTAGAATTTTATTCACGAAAAATATCCAAAAAAAAATCTTGAAACAAAATCTTTCTAATTTGCGACTGATGGAGTCGCGATATGCATCTCGACTAGAGGGCGCCGTGTGCAACGACTGCACGTTGCGGTGCATCGATACTTTGGAGCGTGCGCAGTCTAGGCTTTTTTAAATTAAGGTGTGGTCTACACATGCGCGGTTTACCCTGCTGTGTTGGATATCGCGAGAGTATGATAAGAATGCTATTTAAATAATTACTTACTGGTACTGAGCACAATATCAGACGAGGACCGCGTCATTAGAATTGTGTTCACGAAAAACCTCTAAAAACAATTCTCAAAACGTAATCTTTCTAATTTGCGACTGATGGAGTCGGGAGATGCATGTTGACTAGATGGCGCCGTGTGCAACGACTGCACGCTGCGGTGCATCGATAGTTTCGAGCGTGCGCAGTCTAGCCTTTTTTTTTCAAATTAAGGTGTGGTCTACACATGCGCGGTTTACCCTGCTGTGTTGGATATCGCGAGAGTTTATTTTTTTATTTTTTATTTTTTATTTATTTAATACAAGGAGAACCAACAGCCAACTAACAAAGTATAATAATATAACAATAATAGAAACAAAAAGCCAATTAAAGGTTCTCACCAATATAAACAAATTAAAAACACTAGAGAAACAAAACCATAGAAACAAAAGAAAATTAAAGACAATCAGCAAGCAAGAAACAACATAAGGAATGGAGGAAAACACCAGACTAATTTAAATGTACACTTATGTATAAATGTCACAAATTAATTAAAAACTGTTGTGCTACACATCACCGGCACATGGCCCCGCACCCTCTGCCCCCTCATCGCTTACGAAAAATCGGGCACTAAGCTGACGTCTTAGTCCTGTGATAGAGGAATAAAATGGGTCTAAATCTAAGAACCAGCCAAGTCTGTTGAGGTCACCACCAACACGTAAAAAGAATGAGTTTTGCCTATAGTTAGTGGAAGCTAGTGGCAAAGAAATTAGATTTCGATGCCTTAAAGATATTCTCTGTGCATTGAAGTCAACTTTGGATAAGAGCTCCGGGCAATCCATCAAACCTTTAACGATCTTTAAATAATATATAATGTCGGAAACCTCACGCCGCAAGTAAAGAGGAAGTAGATGATGTTTTTTACAAAGGTTAGCATAATTATTAGAGTTATAGGCAATATTTAATTTAAAACAAAGGTACTTTATAAATTTACGCTGAATTCTTTCAATTCGTTCTATATAGATATTATATCGAGGATTCCAAACTTGTGAAGCGTATTCTAAGTGACTGCGAACAAAAGTACAGTATAGTATTTTAATAGTTTTAGCTTTACGAAAATGTTGAGAGTTACGCATAACAAATCCTAGCATTTTAGAGGCTTTAGTCACTATAGAGTTAACGTGTTCGTCGAATGTGAGTTTGCTGTCATGAACAATACCTAAGTCACGTGTACTATTAAGTTTAATTAGTTCATGTTCATTTAGTTATACTTGTAGGCTATTTGGTTGATTTTTCGAGTGTAAGTAACAACATGACATTTAGTTGGATTAAGATCAAGTTTGTTTAGTAAACAATAATGACAAAGACGATCTAAATCAGATTGCATTAACTTGGCATCATTGATGGAAGCAACCTTCATAAAAATTTTCATGTCATCAGCGAAGCAGAGAAGGCGTGAGAATTGAAAGCACTTATTGATGTCGTTAATGAAAATAATAAAGAGCAAAAGTTTGATAAGAATGCTATTTAAATAATTACTTACTGGTATTGTGAATATAACCAGACAAAGACCGCGTCACTAGAATTGTGCTCACGAAAAACATCTAAAAATAATTCTCGAAACGTAATCTTTCTAATTTGCGACTGATGGAGTCGGGAGATGCATGTTGACTAGATGGCGCCGTGTGCAACGACTGCACGCTGCGGTGCATCGATAGTTTCGAGCGTGCGCAGTCTAGCCTTTTTTTTTAATTAAGGTGTGGTCTACACATGCGCGGTTCACCCTGCTGTGTTGGATATCGCGAGAGTATGATAAAAATGCTATTTAAATAATTATTTACTGGAACTGAGCACAATATCAGACGAGGACCGCGTTATTAGAATTGTGTTCACGAAAAACCTCTAAAAACAATTCTCAAAACGTAATCTTTCTAATTTGCGACTGATGGAGTCGGCAGATGCATCTTGACTAGATGGCGCCATGTGCAACGACTGCGCGCTGCGGTGCATCGATAGTTTCGAGCGTGCGCAGTCTAGCCATTTTTTAAATTAAGGTGTGGTCTACACATGCGCGGTTTACCCTGCTGTTGGATATCGCGAGAGTATGATAAAAATGCTATTTAAATAATTACTTACTGGTACTGAGCACAATATCAGACGAGGACCGCGTTATTAGAATTGTGTTCACGAAAAACCTCTAAAAACAATTCTCAAAACGTAACCTTTCTAATTTGCGACTGATGGAGTCGGGAGATGCATGTTGACTAGATGGCGCCGTGTGCAACGACTGCACGCTGCGGTGCATCGATAGTTTCGAGCGTGCGTAGTCTAGCCTTTTTTTTCAAATTAAGGTGTGGTCTACACATGCGCGGTTCACCCTGCTATGTCGGATAATCGCGAGAATATGATAAAAATGCTATTTAAATAATAAGTTAATGAGCATTTCTCAAAATTATTGCACAATAGACTTTAGCCTCTGTCCCATTTTTTTAATTTTTTGTTCCGGCTAATATATTAGTTCATTACTACTTTTTATAAATTGTGTAAGCAGTATAACTACTCTACTTATTAAAAAGGAAAAAAACAGATATAAATACAATGAGATTTTTTCATTAAAAATATATATCATAAATCAGCTTCAACCAGTTGTATGAAAAGTGCAGTGTCCTAATCTCAATATCTTACCAAACCATCGATCTTTAGTTGAATGGGCATGGGCATTGTATAAATATAAAATATTATTTATTTATAGCCATAAGTCACAATTCATCCTAAAACATCCCTTTTAACATTACTTTATAATTAAATTTCTAATTAATGATTTTAACTTGTCCCGTAAAAAGTTCCACCTAGAAATTCCAGTTTTTGTTACCATAATTCTGAAGAAATATGAGAATCGATTAATGCAATTATATTTTAGAATAATGGTAGCATTAGCCGGCCTTGGCATCCGTCTTGTTTTAATTTCGACTAGTTCTTTCTGGTGCCGGTACGAACGGTAAAAGTCAATATTTAAGCTAGCGGTCGGAAAAAAATTCCACCTTTGTTACTCAAAAAACATAGATATGTGCAGATTTTATTG
Source organism: Bombyx mandarina (assembly GCF_030267445.1). Taxonomy (NCBI): domain Eukaryota; kingdom Metazoa; phylum Arthropoda; class Insecta; order Lepidoptera; family Bombycidae; genus Bombyx; species Bombyx mandarina. The sequence goes on along the minus strand of NC_143208.1, from coordinate 19,255,828 downwards.
TTATTTCACTTAACCTACTATTAAAGCTCCCATTCTTGATTTCGTTAATCAAATCGAAATAAGAGTAATCGTGTGAGTTGCATGTGTTTAAAAATAAAATGACATGTTGTTCTTGATTTGTTACTTCTTTTTTTGTTACTTTTGTGTGGTAACGTATAAATGGAAAAGAGAGTAACAAAATAAGAAATCATTAGGCTGAGTATATATAATATATTATTATTATTATTTAACTTTCTGTTTAAAATAATTTTATAATAATTATTGCAATTACAACGGCGTCAATTTCTTTGTTTTTTTGTTGTACTATTACAGATTTGTACTATGAAATAGATTGGGAGTTTTTTGTTAGTATTTTTCTATCAGTTTGATTAGTTTATTTAATCTAAAAAATATTTTAATCTAAAAGTGCGATCATAGTAAAGAGAGAACTACTGCATGATATTCCTTCTGATGTGGTGGGCTAAATTTCAAAATATCTGTTGTTCTGGGTAACGTAAAAAAAGGGTTCTTTTACACTAACACTTTTTTTTTCCTACCTATGCTGATAGCTTTGAGAGGCTATTTCAGCTTCACCCTAACGTTTGTAGGTGAGCTCACGGGGCTCAACCGGAGAGTTGCTAACACTGACCCTAGCAAGAGCAGTGCTTCGCAGAACCTACCACTGGATCGGAAACGCGACCCACTGAGAAGATCCGGCGAGAAACTCAGTGGGCTGTGTCTATGGGGTTAATTCGCTCGTCGAGCCCTTCGTCGCAAGCGACGGGTTCGACTCTAACCTCTGCTGAAAAAATGAGGCGCTACCGCGAAAGACTTAAAGAAAATCCACAAAAGATGGAGGAGCAGCGAATACGAAACATAGAAAGGATAAAATCTAAATATTTATATAAATCAGTAAGTGAGATGTCAGAAGACGAAAAAAATAAACAAAGACAAAAGTGGCGTGCCTGTGTTTACACCTTGGCCTATCATGGCCTTTTTCTTCGACACATTTTATCAAGGCACCGATATGTTATTCCAGATTCGTCTAATAATCCGCTGCATTTTGTATCAAGTATGAACGCTGTAGAAATAAAAATATTATTACGTTGTCCATTTTTCTGGTGTCAAAGATGTGATTATGATTTATACGATCACTATCCAGCCGATGAATGTGATTATTGCTATTAAAGGTTTTTACTGAATTAGAAACCGTTAGGCCTCCTTTTCATTATGATTAAAAAAGAACTGAAACGATATTTTTGTTACCTACTCGTAAATGTTCCTAAATATTTGAATAGGATATTTTTTAAACGAAAAATGTTTAAATGTCCTTTGACAGCAGTTCATACTATAATCTACATATATAAATATAATTATAATTATTTTTAACACGGGTCAAAGTTTATTATAATTTGAACTACTTCGAAAACTAGCCTTATAAAATCCTAGTTTGTTACCAGTATTCCATTTTTGTTACTGTCCCATAAAAGCGGACACGTATTTCTTTTCAAATTTTTTATTTATTATCTTAAAACCTGCAATTTTTTTTAAAAAAGCAAAAGAAGTGTATTGTTATTTCATTTGTGAACGTATTTAAAAATAAAACAACATCAAAACGTCTTTACTGTGATTTTAAAACAAAGTTGTGGGCAAATGGTAACGTAAAGGATATATTACAACTTATATAAGTAACATTTTGCTATAAATGTTAACAGTTTTTTATAGACACGTAAAATGATGGTTATGTCACCCTATTGAAATGCATAAAAGTTGACGAAATTGATTTGGTGTTTTAATTAACGTAATTGATAGACGGTAACAAAATAAGAATATTTCTCCGCCCTTGGTATATTTCTACACATTTCTCTACTTTATTACATATTAAACCTCACAACAAACCTCATATTCAAAATCTTTAGACACCTATCTACAAATGAAAACAAAAAAATGCATTAGTTTAACATTTTTATTTTAGTACATTATTTTATTGGTGGTGCATTTATTTTGAGAAATGCTCTAATGGTACTGAGCACAAAATCAGACGAGGACCGTGTCACTAGAATTTTATTCACGAAAAATATCCAAAAAAAAATCTTGAAACAAAATCTTTCTAATTTGCGACTGATGGAGTCGCGATATGCATTATGACTAGATGGCGCCGTGTGCAACGACTGCACGTTGCGGTGCATCGATAGTTTGTTTAGAACATGCGCAGTCTTTTCCTTTTTTTAAATTAAGGTGTGGTCAAGACATGCGCGGTTCACCCTGCCTTGTTGGATATCGTGAGAGTATGATAAGAATGCTATTTAAATAATAACTTACTTGTATTGTGAATATAACCAGACGAAGACCGCGTCACTAGAATTGTGCTCACGAAAAACATCTAAAAACAATTCTTGAAACAAAATCTTTCTAATTTGCGACTGATGGAGTCGCGATATGCATTATGACTAGATGGCGCCGTGTGCAACGACTGCACGTTGCGGTGCATCGATAGTTTGGAGCGTGCGCAGTCTAGGCTTTTTTTAAATTAAGGTGTGGTCAAGACATGCGCGGTTCACCCTGCTATGTCGGATAATCGTGAGAGTATGATAAGAATGCTATTTAAATAATTACTTACTGGTATTGTGAACATAACCAGACGAAGACCGCGTCACTAGAATTGTGCTCACGAAAAACATCTAAAAACAATTCTTGAAACAAAATCTTTCTAAATTGCGACTGATGGAGTCGGCAGATGCATCTCGACTAGATGGCGCCGTGTGCAACGACTGCACGTTGCGGTGCATCGATAGTTTGGAGCGTGCGCAGTCTAGGCTTTTTTTAAATTAAGGTGTGGTCTACACATGCGCGGTTCACCCTGCTATGTCGGATAATCGTGAGAGTATGATAAGAATGCTATTTAAATAATTACTTACTGGTATTGTGAACATAACCAGACGAAGACCGCGTCACTAGAATTGTGCTCACGAAAAACATCTAAAAACAATTCTTGAAACAAATTCTTTCTGATTTGCGACTGATGGAGTCGGCAGATGCATCTTGACTAGATGGCGCCATGTGCAACGACTGCACGCTGCGGTGCATCGATAGTTTGGAGCGTGCGCAGTTTAGCCTTTTTTTTAAAATTAAGGTGTGGTCTACACATGCGCGGTTCACCCTGCTATGTCGGATAATCGCGAGAATATGATAAAAATGCTATTTAAATAATAACTTAATGGTATAGAGCACAAAATCAGACGAGGACCGTGTCACTAGAATTTTATTCACGAAAAATATCCAAAAAAAAATCTTGAAACAAAATCTTTCTAATTTGCGACTGATGGAGTCGCGATATGCGTGATGACTAGATGGCGCCGTGTGCAACGACTGCACTTTGCGGTGCATCGATATTTTGTTTAAAACATGCGCAGTCTTTTCCTTTTTTTTAATTAAGGTGTGGTCAAGACATGCGCGGTTCACCCTGCCTTGTTGGATATCGTGAGAGTATGATAAGAATGCTATTTAAATAATTACTTAATGGTATTGTGAACATAATGAGACAAGGACCGCGTCACTAAAGTTGTGCTCACGAAAAACATCTAAAAACAATTCTTGAAACAAAATCTTTCTGATTTGCGACTGATGGAGTCGGCAGATGCATCTCGACTAGATGGCGCCGTGTGCAACGATTGCACGTTGCGGTACATCGATATTTTGTTTAGAACATGCGCAGTCTAGTCTTTTTTTTAATTAAGGTGTGGTCTACACATGCGCGGTTCACCCTGCTATGTCGGATAATCGTGAGAGTATGATAAGAATGCTATTTAAATAATTACTTACTGGTATTGTGAACATAACCAGACGAAGACCGCGTCACTAGAATTGTGCTCACGAAAAACATCTAAAAACAATTCTTGAAACAAATTCTTTCTGATTTGCGACTGATGGAGTCGGCAGATGCATCTTGACTAGATGGCGCCATGTGCAACGACTGCACGCTGCGGTGCATCGATAGTTTGGAGCGTGCGCAGTCTAGCCTATTTTTTTAAATTAAGGTGTGGTCTACACATGCGCGGTTCACCCTGCTATGTCGGATAATCGCGAGAATATGATAAAAATGCTATTTAAATAATAACTTAATGGTATAGAGCACAAAATCAGACGAGGACCGTGTCACTAGAATTTTATTCACGAAAAATATCCAAAAAAAATCTTGAAACAAAATCTTTCTAATTTGCGACTGATGGAGTCGCGATATGCATGATGACTAGATGGCGCCGTGTGCAACGACTGCACTTTGCGGTGCATCGATATTTTGTTTAAAACATGCGCAGTCTTTTCCTTTTTTTTAATTAAGGTGTGGTCAAGACATGCGCGGTTCACCCTGCCTTGTTGGATATCGTGAGAGTATGATAAGAATGCTATTTAAATAATTACTTAATGGTATTGTGAACATAATGAGACAAGGACCGCGTCACTAAAGTTGTGCTCACGAAAAACATCTAAAAACAATTCTTGAAACAAAATCTTTCTGATTTGCGACTGATGGAGTCGGCAGATGCATCTCGACTAGATGGCGCCGTGTGCAACGATTGCACGTTGCGGTGCATCGATATTTTGTTTAGAACATGCGCAGTCTAGTCTTTTTTTTAAATAAGGTGTGGTCTAGACATGCGCGGTTCACCCTGCCTTGTTGGATATCGTGAGAGTATGATAAGAATGCTATTTAAATAATAACTTACTGGTATTGTGAATATAACCAGACGTAGACCGCGTCACTAGAATTGTGCTCACGAAAAACATCTAAAAACAATTCTTGAAACAAAATCTTTCTGATTTGCGACTGATGGAGTCGGCAGATGCATCTTGACTAGATGGCGCCATGTGCAACGACTGCACGCTGCGGTGCATCGATAGTTTGGAGCGTGCGCAGTCTAGCCTTTTTTTTTAAATTAAGTTGTGGTCTACACATGCGCGGTTCACCCTGCTGTGTTGGATATCGCGAGAGTATGATAAAAATGCTATTTAAATAATTATTTACTGGAACTGAGCACAATATCAGACGAGGACCGCGTCATTAGAATTGTGCTCACGAAAAATATCAAAAAAAAAAATCTTGAAATAAAATCTTTCTAATTTGCGACTGATGGAGTCGCGATATGCATGATGACTAGATGGCGCCGTGTGCAACGACTGCACGTTGCGGTGCATCGATAGTTTGTTTAGAACATGCGGAGTCTAGTATTTTTTTTAAATAAAGGTGTGGTCTACACATGCGCGGTTCACCCTGCTATGTCGGATAATCGCGAGAATATGATAAAAATGCTATTTAAATAATAACTTAATGGTACTGAGCACAAAATCAGACGAGGACCGTGTCACTAGAATTTTATTCACGAAAAATATCCGAAAAAAAATCTTGAAACAAAATCTTTCTAATTTGCGACTGATGGAGTCGGCAGATGCATCTCGACTAGAGGGCGCCGTGTGCAACGACTGCACGTTGCGGTGCATCGATAGTTTCGAGCGTGCGCAGTCAAGGCTTTTTTTTAAATTAAGGTGTGGTCTACACATGCGCGGTTCACCCTGCTATGTCGGATAATCGTGAGAGTAAGATAAGAATGCTATTTAAATAATTACTTACTGGTATTGTGAACATAACCAGACGAAGACCGCGTCACTAGAATTGTGCTCACGAAAAACATCTAAAAACAATTCTTGAAACAAAATCTTTCTGATTTGCGACTGATGGAGTCGGCAGATGCATCTTGACTAGATGGCGCCATGTGCAACGACTGCACGCTGCGGTGCATCGATAGTTTGGAGCGTGCGCAGTCTAGTCTTTTTTTAAAAATTAAGGTGTCGTCTACACATGCGCGGTTCACCCTGCTATGTCGGATAATTGCGAGAATATGATAAAAATGCTATTTAAATAATAACTTAATGGTACTGAGCACAAAATCAGACGAGGACCGTGTCACTAGAATTTTATTCACGAAAAATATCCGAAAAAAAAATCTTGAAACAAAATCTTTCTAATTTACGACTGATGGAGTCGGCAGATGCATCTCGACTAGATGGCGCCGTGTGCAACGATTGCACGTTGCGGTGCATCGATATTTTGTTTAGAACATGCGCAGTCTAGTCTTTTTTTAAATTAAGGTGTGGTCTAGACATGCGCGGTTCGCCTTGTTGGATATCGTGAGAGTATGATAAGAATGCTATTTAAATAATTACTTACTGGTATTGTGAATATAACCAGACGAAGACCGCGTCACTAGAATTGTGCTCACGAAAAACATCTAAAAACAATTCTTGAAACAAAATCTTTCTGATTTGCGACTGATGGAGTCGGCAGATGCATCTTGACTAGATGGCGCCATGTGCAACGACTGCACGCTGCGGTGCATCGATAGTTTGGAGCGTGCGCAGTCTAGTCTTTTTTTTTAAATTAAAGTGTTGTCTACACATGCGCGGTTCACCCTGCTATGTCGGATAATTGCGAGAATATGATAAAAATGCTATTTAAATAATAACTTAATGGTACTGAGCACAAAATCCGACGAGGACCGTGTCACTAGAATTTTATTCACGAAAAATATCCGAAAAAAAAATCTTGAAACAAAATCTTTCTAATTTGCGACTGATGGAGTCGGCAGATGCATCTCGACTAGATGGCGCCGTGTGCAACGACTGCACGTTGCGGTGCATCGATAGCTTGTTTAGAACATGCGCAGTCTAGTCCTTTTTTTAAATAAGGTGTGGTCTAGACATGCGCGGTTCACCCTGCCTTGTTGGATATCGTGAGAGTATGATAAGAATGCTATTTAAATAATAACTTACTGGTATTGTGAATATAACCAGACGAAGACCGCGTCACTAGAATTTTATTCACGAAAAACATCTAAAAACAATTCTTGAAACAAAATCTTTCTGATTTGCGACTGATGGAGTCGGCAGATGCATCTTGACTAGATGGCGCCGTGTGCAACGACTGCACGTTGCGGTGCATCGATAGTTTGTTTAGAACATGCGGAGTCTAGTCTTTTTTTTAAATAAAGGTGTTTTGTACACATGCGCGGTTCACCCTGCTATGTCGGATAATCGCGAGAATATGATAAAAATGCTATTTAAATAATAACTTAATGGTACTGAGCACAAAATCAGACGAAGACCGCGTCACTAGAATTGTGCTCACGAAAAACATCTAAAAACAATTCTTGAAACAAAATCTTTCTATTTTGCGACTGATGGAGTCGACAGATGCATGTTGACTAGATGGCGCCGTGTGCAACGACTGCACGTTGCGGTGCATCGATAGCTTGTTTAGAACATGCGCAGTCTAGTCCTTTTTTTAAATAAGGTGTGGTCTAGACATGCGCGGTTCACCCTGCTATGTCGGATAATCGTGAGAGTAAGATAAGAATGCTATTTAAATAATTACTTACTGGTATTGTGAACATAACCAGACGAAGACCGCGTCACTAGAATTGTGCTCACGAAAAACATCTAAAAACAATTCTTGAAACAAAATCTTTCTGATTTGCGACTGATGGAGTCGGCAGATGCATCTTGACTAGATGGCGCCATGTGCAACGACTGCACGCTGCGGTGCATCGATAGTTTGGAGCGTGCGCAGTCTAGTCTTTTTTTAAAAATTAAGGTGTCGTCTACACATGCGCGGTTCACCCTGCTATGTCGGATAATTGCGAGAATATGATAAAAATGCTATTTAAATAATAACTTAATGGTACTGAGCACAAAATCCGACGAGGACCGTGTCACTAGAATTTTATTCACGAAAAATATCCGAAAAAAAAATCTTGAAACAAAATCTTTCTAATTTGCGACTGATGGAGTCGGCAGATGCATCTCGACTAGATGGCGCCGTGTGCAACGACTGCACGTTGCGGTGCATCGATAGCTTGTTTAGAACATGCGCAGTCTAGTCCTTTTTTTAAATAAGGTGTGGTCTAGACATGCGCGGTTCACCCTGCCTTGTTGGATATCGTGAGAGTATGATAAGAATGCTATTTAAATAATAACTTACTGGTATTGTGAATATAACCAGACGAAGACCGCGTCACTAGAATTTTATTCACGAAAAACATCTAAAAACAATTCTTGAAACAAAATCTTTCTGATTTGCGACTGATGGAGTCGGCAGATGCATCTTGACTAGATGGCGCCGTGTGCAACGACTGCACGTTGCGGTGCATCGATAGTTTGTTTAGAACATGCGGAGTCTAGTCTTTTTTTTAAATAAAGGTGTTTTGTACACATGCGCGGTTCACCCTGCTATGTCGGATAATCGCGAGAATATGATAAAAATGCTATTTAAATAATAACTTAATGGTACTGAGCACAAAATCAGACGAAGACCGCGTCACTAGAATTGTGCTCACGAAAAACATCTAAAAACAATTCTTGAAACAAAATCTTTCTATTTTGCGACTGATGGAGTCGACAGATGCATGTTGACTAGATGGCGCCGTGTGCAACGACTGCACGTTGCGGTGCATCGATAGCTTGTTTAGAACATGCGCAGTCTAGTCCTTTTTTTAAATAAGGTGTGGTCTAGACATGCGCGGTTCACCCTGCCTTGTTGGATATCGTGAGAGTATGATAAGAATGCTATTTAAATAATTACTTACTGGTATTGTGAATATAACCAGACGAAGACCGCGTCACTAGAATTGTGCTCACGAAAAACATCTAAAAACAATTCTTGAAACAAAATCTTTCTGATTTGCGACTGATGGAGTCGGCAGATGCATCTTGACTAGATGGCGCCGTGTGCAACGACTGCACGTTGCGGTGCATCGATAGTTTGTTTAGAACATGCGGAGTCTAGTCTTTTTTTAAATAAAGGTGTGGTGTACACATGCGCGGTTCACCCTGCTATGTCGGATAATCGCGAGAATATGATAAAAATGATATTTCAATAATAACTTAATGGTACTGAGCACAAAATCAGACGAGGACCGTGTCACTAGAATTTTATTCACGAAAAATATCAAAAAAAAAATCTTGAAACAAAATCTTTCTGATTTGCGACTGATGGAGTCGGCAGATGCATCTTGACTAGATGGCGCCGTGTGCAACGACTGCACGTTGCGGTGCATCGATAGTTTGTTTAGAACATGCGGAGTCTAGTCTTTTTTTTAAATAAAGGTGTGGTGTACACATGCGCGGTTCACCCTGCTATGTCGGATAATCGCGAGAATATGATAAAAATGCTATTTAAATAATAACTTAATGGTACTGAGCACAAAATCAGACGAAGACCGCGTCACTAGAATTGTGCTCACGAAAAACATCTAAAAACAATTCTTGAAACAAAATCTTTCTATTTTGCGACTGATGGAGTCGACAGATGCATGTTGACTAGATGGCGCCGTGTGCAACGACTGCACGTTGCGGTGCATCGATAGTTTGTTTAGAACATGTGCAGTCTAGTCTTTTTTTAAATAAAGGTGTGGTCTACACATGCGCGGTTCACCCTGCCTTGTTGGATATCGTGAGAGTATGATAAGAATGCTATTTAAATAATTACTTACTGGTATTGTGAATATAACCAGACGAAGACCGCGTCACTAAAGTTGTGCTTCACGAAAAACATCTAAAAACAATTCTTGAAACAAAATCTTTCTCATTTGCGACTGATGGAGTCGACAGATGCATGTTGACTAGATGGCGCCGTGTGCAACGACTGCACGTTGGGGTGCATCGATAGTTTAATTAGAACATGCGCAGTCTTTTCCTTTTTTTATTTAAGGTGTGGTCAAGACATGCGCGGTTCACCCTGCCGTGTTGGATATCGTGAGAGTATGATAAAATGCTATTTCAATAATTACTTACTGGTATTGTGGACATTAAGTGAAGAGGACCACATTACATGATTTGAGCCGACGAGAAATTTCAGAGTTCACGAAACAGAAAATCGTTGAGTATTTAATTCACTTTTAAAATATTCCTCGAACGTAATATTACCAATTTAAGACTGCTGAAGTCGACCGATGTACCTTTATTTAATGACGGAGAGTGCAACGAGTGCACACGGCAGTACATCGATAGCTTGGAGCGTGCGCATTCTATCGTGATATCGCGAGTGTATGACAATAATGCTATTTAAATGATTATTTAGTGGTATTCAGCACATAGTCAGACGAGGACCACGTCACTAAAATTGTGCTCACGAAAAATATCAGAAAAAAAATCTTGAAACAAAATCTTTCTAATTTGCGACTGATGGAGTCGGCAGATGTATGTCGACTAGATGGCGCCGTGTGCAACGATTGCACGTTGCGGTGCATCGATATTTTGTTTAGAACATGCGCAGTCTAGCTTTTTTGTTAAATAAAGGTGTGGTCTACACATGCGCGGTTCACCCTGCCTTGTTGGATATCGTGAGAGTATGATAAGAATGCTATTTAAATAATTACTTACTGGTATTGTGAATATAACCAGACGAAGACCGCGTCACTAGAATTGTGCTCACGAAAAACATCAAATAAATATTCTTGAAACAAAATCTTTCTAATTTGCGACTGATGGAGTCAGCAGATGCCTGTTGACTAGGTGGCGCCGTGTGCAACGACTGCACGTTGCGGTCATTAGATCCGATTTTAGGTTACTGGCAATATTTTCTAATCACAGGACGACACAACCACTATTTTCTGTTTTGTAATATAGAACAAACAGTCTACCGTATAAACGATCAATATTTGCTAATAGCTCAAAGCAAGCGCGCAACCCGACGAAGAGACTGAAATGAATTAACTGCGCGTTAAACGAAACGAAGTTTAGGATGGAGTCAGTATTTGCGAGTCTGCGCATCGATGACCATACTCGAGCTCTTTTTTTTTTTTTTTTTTTTTTTATTGCTTAGATGGATGGACGAGCTCACAGCCCACCTGGTGTTAAGTGGTTACTGGAGCCCATAGACATTTACAACGTAAATGCGCCACCCACCTCGAGATATAAGTTCTAAGATCTCAGGTATAGTTACAACGGCTACCGCACCCTTCGAACCGACTTGGCTTATCTGTACAGTTTTGCACGGACATTAAGTCGAAATTTGAATGCAGTACACGTTTGTCTGCTGCGCATGTGTTCTACCTCTCACGTGATATTGATTGAACACCTTTTATTGGGCCTCTGCCTAAAAACATAATAATGCAACCAACATTTTTAGGCAATAGGAAATCTATCCACAGTGTCGCCAAAGGTTTTTTCGGCAACACCCTATCTGTCCTCAATTCTCAGTACTGACTGGTTAGGATTGCATGTCTTATATAATTATTTACAACACATACTCCGATTGATCGTTGCGTAATTTATATATATTGAAACTACGACACGAAACTCTCCTAGTTCAACAAATTTCACATTATCCATTCATATAATTCACTGAAATAAATGTTTTTGTTCTTTTAGTCATTTGAAGTCGTCGTGTCCCAAAGGATATGATATCCGGTGCATTCGTATGTAGCGATACAGCAGTGCTAGCACTGCAGTGATTCTAAATCCCGCAGGCGGGTAAGAAATCTTCACGATTGACTTCCACGATAAAGGAATAACATCGTGTAATAAAAATCAAACCGCAAAATTATGATTTGCGTAATTACTAGTGGTAGGACCTATTGTGAGTCCGCACGGGTAGGTACCACCACCCTGCCTATTTCTGCCGTCAAGCAAAATGCGTTTCGGTTTGAAGGGTAGGGCAGCCGTTGTAACTATATTGAGACCTTAGAACTTATATCTCAAGGTGAGTGGCGGCATTTACGTTATAGATGTCTATGGGCTAAGAAATAAAAAAAGACCAAAAAAATATCCAGTTACTGAAATTTGCTGCCCATCGCTCGTTTACCTATGACAACGTGATAGATAGTTACTGTGTTTGAGTTTGTAGGACAGAACAATCTATCAACCGAAATAAACAAAACAAAGTAATTATTGAACGAAAGTATACAATCATTCTCATAATATGATCGCATCACGTACATATATATTGCGTGCCACAAACCGAATATGGTGGAGTGGCTATGGTGGAGAGTAGTGAGCATGCGCGGGCATTAAATCAATACGAAATGAGAGACACGCCTTTATGCAGCACTTTCATAGCGCTTTTTAAATTTTAACCTATGTCTATTGTCGTAAGGTTAAAATTTGCACTGATAAACCCAAAAGGTTACCTACCTGTCTCCTATTCCCCAGACAAAGAGCAATGAATCTGTTCGTGAGCCGAAGGTTTTCCCGAAGTGAGAATCGAGCTCATGACTCTCGATTCACTCTTGCACCGGTAAATCAGATTACACATAAAAATGACTGGAGTCTCAATAACATGAAAACGCATGATTTCCACCATTTTTATATGGGGGACATTTCGTTTTAAAATAAAATAAATAAATGAATTTAAAAGCAGCACTCTAAAACGGATTATAACTACAAAAATGATTGTAATTGGCGTTTATTTCAAAAGGCCGCCTTTATGTTGAATACAAATTCGAACTAGTCAACATGTAATCTCACCCAGAACGCATGTAAATTTTATTGTTTTTAAGTTTACATAGACTGTGGTATGGTGCCTTTAGTATTCCAAACGTAATTTTTTCAATTGAAAGAATTACAGTATATCAATCTAGTTAATATGAGCAGACCAGCGTCTTCTTTAACGGTCTCGGATGGACGCCAATGTTTATTAGAATACTCCATTTTCCCCGGTTTTTAGTAACATTTGAAATTATTACGTTTAAAAGTGTTTGCCGGCGCTGATTTAAGTTAGTTTAGATTCACTGATCTTTGTTAGATGCAAATTCCGGAAAGATTTTCTCGCTTTTATCCAAAAGCTAACTGTATATACAATATTACGCAATATTTGAAATTTATTGGCAAGAAAATATTTTAACTGATGCCCGTAAACGGCTTTCGTTTATTTCGACTGATGTTGTTGGGTCAAATTGGAAAGAAAACTGTGACGTGACATCCGCCGACTAGTAAGTATTGTACTTGTACGAGTATTGTAATCCACATGTGCCGTCAAGGTAATTTACTTAAGTACGCGCTAAAATATCATATCAGTATGTACATTAAAGTCAGTTAGTTTAAAAACGATTTCAATATATGGAAGTGGGTTCCCATATTAAAAAAATATATATACATATTTTGTCCAGTACAAATTTGAAAAACATTTTATAAATTAACTGTTATATTTTTTCTTCTATTCGCTTTTTTTATTGTTAGACTCGCTTTCTTACTCGCCGGGTTTCTTTAATGCGGTTTGTAGCCAGTTGTAGATATATCCAGTAAGCAGCCCAGCAATATATGGTCCTTAAAGAACATCTGATTTAAATAATAGATAAAATAACATACGCACCTGGGACTGCCACACGGGAGCTTGAGAACACGGGTATACGTTTCATTAGGCGTATGCCTAGACATATTATGGAGTTTAGGTGAACACGTAAAGAAAAACATTATAAATATATGCCAAACTTGAATATTAGCCTGGTCAACGCAATCCGATGTGATAATACCCCTTTTGCCGTACACACTTATTACGGAGAACATGTGGATGAGGTTAATCGTTTCAACTTCAATACTATGCATTGCAATTAAATGTTTCATAATGCACATTCGGAATTATCAATCTTGAAAGATCTATCACAAATGCGGCAGATCACAGTTACGATGGACCGACGGAATGAAGGCAGCTCTAAGCGGTTCCGTCAACGTGTGCACAAGCAGGGCCGCGTTACGCGAGGAATGGCGACGTCTCATCAAGCCCACCACTAGTCGAAATATTGACCGCGAACACTGCCAGGAGCGCAAACGACTGAGAAGAATCACAGAACATTTGCTACCGCACGAAAAGATTCTAGGGTTTTGACTCGAATCCTGTCGTATACTACGGTTGTTCACTCCGCAGTACACAACAAAATTCTGACGCGTTGTAGAGCTGTATCGCCGTAGAAGGCTGTATCCGTGCGCGGTGTGACATGCGCAATCAGAACAAATAGGCCAAACGAAAACATCGTCATCCTGTGTGAACAAATTTCATATGCTCTTGAGTAACATGTTTTCTTCTGCGAGTTATTTGTAAACAGTTTTGAACTGTTCTTGTTTTTGTATTCAATATTTTCAAAAAACAATCATAGTGCCAGTGGAAAGCAAGACATGCGCAAAACTTTCGAATCTTTCCGAGCATGTGCGGCGCAGCCGCTGTCTTGTTATCTTTCCGCCATTTCGTGCACTGCAGATATTCCCAAGTCAACGAACTATTGGGACATGCGCGTAAATATAAGCGTCCTGAGGTAGATAATTTTGAAAATTGTTAATTTTCGATAAGTTCGTATCCTGATTGCTTTAAATAAAATTTCAATATAAGACGTAGACAACGAAGATAGTTGGTTTTCTTACTTTGCCAATAAGAACTTCCAACAAGCCATGTAGGTAAATAGTTATGTCCATAATTATAGATTTGGGCACACTTCGTTATTTACTACGAAAGAGGCATATTAAATTTCAAATAAAAAATATGCCCGTAATTACACAAAATAATTTTTAATAATTAGTGAGTTCAATAAGTAGGGAGTACTAATTCATCTCAGTACATCGTATAACTGTATTTGAGGAGATGGCAACGGCGTGGGGTACTCAAATCGAACGATAGTTCCACGTGTACTTAATAAATAAATACTCACTTAAATATATCTGATATACTCAGACCATGGAGCGCACTACTTGATCTTTGCCCAGAAAAAAAAGACAAGGAAAAATAAAAAAAATATTTATTAAAGTTTAATAACTCTATTCTTTTCGACTTTTGTACATTGTCGAACTGCGAATTTAATAATTTATAACTTTTTAATAATTCGTACTTACAAAAAACAGAGGAATGTAAAGAGATACAAAAGCCAAAGTTCTTTTAAATATTGCTATTTAATTTTAATAAAGCAGTAAATTAATAAACATGTGTATTATCAAATTGTTGATTATCATTGTTAACAAATACAAAGAATATATGTGATAAAAAATTTAAAACTTTACACATTTTTTAATGAATCATCTTAAGGAATACACAAAACAATATGAAACTTATCATAAAATCAAAACACAAATTTTGTCAAATTTTGCACAATAAATGAATGCGCATTTTTTTACAGGAGTAAGCTGTCGTTAGATTTTTTCTGGAAACAATCATCGTTTACCTTTATAAAATTAAATATAGTATTTGGCTATGAATTTGCCACTCAGTATACAGAAAGTTAATGTTATTTTTTTATATATATATTTTATTTCTATCAATCAAAAATATGCACCCTTTGTATCCATTCTCTGCCAATGCTGTGGTAATTTCTCGATGCCCTTCTTGAAGAAGTCAGGACGAAAATCTCTTCTAAGGCATTTTGTACTACCGTCGTTTGGTTAATGGATTTCTTCAATGTCAAGAAGTTGTCCAAACTTTGGACCAAGTACAAGTCTGCCGACGCAGGGTCTGGTAAATACGGTGGATGACGTAAAACTTCGAACCCTATCTCTTGTAGCTTAGAGGAGGTTTGTTGTGCTGTATGAAGTCGAGTGCTGTCGCGTGAGAGGAGTAGCGCGGACAATCTTCAAGCTTCTCCAAAATTGTGTTCAGTTCTTCACGGTATACTTCCGCAGTAATGCTGGTGCTATTTCGTAAGCAGCTGTGATGAATTACACTGAGAGTAAACCACTAAACAGTAACCACGACTTTTTAGGGGTAAGTTTCCGTTTGAGTAAATTGATAAATCACAAAATTCGAAAATACTTAGAATATATTTAAAAATGAAATCCATTTGGATTACTTTTCAAATGGCACGTACCTATTATTAAACGGTAAGTTGATAGGTAAAGACATATTATGAGTATTCCTCGATGTGCTTATTAAAATAAATGTTTTTTTTTAATTTTAATATTTTTCTCGACTACGATTGAGTATTGCGCTCTAAGGTCACTCACACTCTCTATGGTCACGTAGCATTAATTAATTTTACAAGGTACACGCTTTGGATTTGAGTACCCAACACCAAATGATGACTATCAGATTTCTTAGATATTCGTCAACATTGAATCTTCTTAGCTCCATATGAGAACAATGGTGATAAGGTAAATCACGTTATTATCTACAACATTTTTAATTACCAAAAACAAATTACAAATAGCAATACAGAAGAGCATATATGTATGTCGTAATATGCATAGTCGGGGTTTAAGATACTTTCCGATGATAAGGTTTAGTGAAATTGTGTACACTGGGGATTTCCTCTACGGGTGAAATAGCGATAGGATTGCATGAGTCAAAGTTAACTATTGATCGATTAATGTGGGTTCAGTTCTTAAATTTTCTCAGAAAGGGTTACGGGACTCCGACAGCGCTATGTTTTTATTTTTGGCAACTAAAAATGGTCGTGTATAACGAGGATTAAGCTCACCATATCCAGTAGCCGTTCAGAACCTCTCATCTCGCACCCAGGAGCTCGAGTAAAATCTTTAACATCATTCTTCGTAGATTATGGTGCATTACAGTATCTTCTTTAGATTAGATCTTCAGTATTCATATGTACACTCAACATGTTCATTTCCACATACACTAACAGTTTCAGCAACAATAGTAGATTATTACAGTTCGAACGCCTTTGTGATAATTTACAGTCTGATTATGAAAACAGCATAATTGGTTTGTTGAAAATGCAATCATATTTTACCGTACATTTCCCGACGTACCACGTGTCTCCATCCGTGATACATAAAGAAATGTGACGGTAAAATAGTAAAAATCCTGATGACGTTATCATGTGAAAATCTAAGTTAATCATCCGCGTACCTAATGCTAAAGTGCGGCGCAACCATTTATTTCTAAAACCACTTTTTTTTAAAATCTCTAACACAAACCGTATCTTGCGTAAAATAATCTCAGATATTAGACCGTTTTTTCTTTAAACAATGTGTTCTTTTTTGTTTTTTTTTTTAATTCCTTTAAAATTATTATCGTGATTATCAATCAATATTTATATCCAAGAGGTGCGTTCATGTTTGTACGGAACAAAGTAATGCGCAGAGTTGAGAGAGTACATGCGCACACATAATTTATCGATTTCCGAGATGCAACTCATCCGGCTATTTGTATTATAGGTATATATCGTAATATGTACTTAGTTAAAAATGGAATGGAATTTGAATTTTACACACTTTAAATATATATTATCTGTTTTTATGTGGCAGAATAAGGCTGCATACAATATTTGATACAATTGTGTAGTTTTAAAACAAAGAAATTCGAAAAGTATATTTTTTGATTAGCGACGTTTCCCGAAAAATACTTTTAAATAATGTTTTTTTCGTTGTATTTCTTATTTTAAAATTTAATTTAAACTGTTTTAACTATTTAAGTCGGACAGCACGCCGTTACGCGACCAATGCTGCTATCCGACTACCTCATAATTGTTATACAGTAAATTCTTGTTCGCGCATGTCAATAAGCTATGGGAAACGGAACGGAAAAATATTCAGCCAAAAGACAATTCAAACAGTGATATAGTACATCGTTAATTAATACAATAATAATAAAGTTCTTTTTTTTTAAATAAATTATTTAATTTAAATAGTTTTGGCAGAGTGCTTGATATATTTGTGTGCTTCCCGTTGTTGACACTACTACTACTACTGCTGAGCTGGCGCTATGATCCTGAAGTGGGTCTCGGCCTCCGACAATAAGCACTGCGATTCATCCCGGCGCTTCGCAACACCTTGACAGTCCGACTTTTGGAGCTTACGTAAATTTCCTACCACAGCGTCAGACCAGCGGTACTTGGGCCTCCCTACAGGGCGGCGTCCCTCCGGTACACCCGCGTACACCCGCAGCTGTATCACGTATTTCGCAGACAATTAGCAGAAGACAAATATTGTGCAAATATTGCTGTCAACTGTCCATTTCGTATTACGGACTTACAACAAAAAAGCAGATCGCGGACCATCACTAGTGCTGCCTCTGCAGAGCGATTTGTGAAACTTTAGTGCATTCTTTTCCATACAACTAACGACAACTGGCCTAAAGTCGGTATTACGGATGCTTTTGTTTGCCACACAACAGCAGATATTTAGCAATTTCGTTTGTCAAATTTGCGACACCTTTTGTATCTGGTGCTGAATTGTTGCTAACTGTCTGCAAGTGTAAAATTTGTGAAATTAAATTATTTTAACTTGATTTAGGTAAGTGTAATTGGTTTAGATCTTTATTTGTGTTTGTGTTTTCCATAGTATTAACATTAAATACCACGCTGGGCAATTTAAGTACATTAATAATGTTGAGGTTATAAAGTTTATTTTTTACAAATTAATATTTCTTCTAGGTATGTACTATGGACAGAGCCCAAATAATGGGGCTTTGGAGTCTAAGGAAATTAGGTCGGATACATACGAATCAGTGCGTTTGCGACGCTGTCTTCGGGATCAAGCCTGACCCCTTAATCTATCGGAAAGTTTGTTCAGAACACATTACAGAATTTCGAAACATCAATCTCTCTGAATTAAAGCCGTTAATAACCTAGATCATCAAGACGAACAAGAATAGAAAGTAAAATGCAAGGTACTTATATATATTCAATTTAACATTATAATATATTATGTGTAAATAATGAAGAAAATAAAAGATTCACAAAATCTTGTCTTCAAAAGTAGCATTGTTTTTTTGATTTCAGATTTATTCTTAACTAAATGTTTTAAATAACTTGTTTATACAGGTGTTAACAGCATTGCAAAATTTCATACCAGAAACCTGTGAGAATGAGCTTTTTGCATTTTGAGTTAAACTGTAGTAAATCCAATAGGGAAGTGGCTATGGCATTAAACAATCTTCCAGTTTTATTGAAACATTTAAAGTTTCTGCAAACAGTACAATGGGTCACAAGTTATTATAAATGGGTAAGTTAAATAATTATCTTATAGTATAGAGCACAAGAGTTCCACTGATTTTACAATTTCCACGAGTCAATCATATAATAATATATCTGTTATATTCTTGAAGCTTTATAACTATAGCTATATTTAGCTATATATAGCTAGCTATATTTTAAACAGAGTTCTGAGAAATGTTAAGTCCTGGTGAAACTGGAAAGGCCTTCAGGCCACCATTAATCTTTCCTACATAGTTTTTTTTTAATTCAAAATTTGTCTTATTTTTATAGTACATAGATATTTGAACAATAATAATTTTGTGATTGAAAACATAATATAATAGTGAATAAATTTCTTTTCATTATAGGTTTTACAATAAATTTGGCTTTCCTGGGGTTTCGGGGTGTATAGATGGCACTCATTTGCACTTATCAGATCTTCTGTATATGAAGAAAGGTTTTAGAACCGCAAGCATTATCATTTCAAAAATGTGCAAATAGTAAGTATTTTGCTGAAGCCTATCATTCACAATAACAAACATTTGATAGTACTTATCTGAAAAATTTAGTGATCTTAACATTTTTAGTATTGATGCAACATTTCATGATACATTTGTCTGGCTTATCACAACTGAATATGCCTATGCAGGACCTGCACCATAATAGTGAAAAAGTTTGGTTTTTAGGCAAGTAAGACATCATGAGCTCTGTCTCAGTAACCTGACTACAAAATAATACTCAATCTAAAAGTATATTTAAAACTGGGAAGGCAGTTAATATATAGTACTATAGTAATGTTTATTGTCATACCAGGAACACTGTTGACCATTGTGAGTATTGAAAGGCAGTTGGAGATGCTTGTTGGTACATAGAGTACTGCATTATGATCATCATATGATGGCCAAGACCATAATTGTTAGCTTGTATTGCATAACATGGCAAACACACATGGGTTTCCAGTGCCCCAACTCTCTGACGAAGATGCTGAAATTGATGTTTCTTATCAAATTCATAACATTGTATTTTTTGGGAGAGAAGAGGAAACACAGCACTTAGCACCATGTCAACATTCAAGGGTGGTTCAATTGGATTGTGGAGAACAGACATTAAATTTAGTCTCAACCTCTGTATTCTAGTAATTTTATGTAGATATTTTTAAAACTGCTGTTCTTAATTATGTGAACTGAGAGGGCAAGAATAGCCTAATTATTTCTGCCTATAATTTTTTAATTGTGCTTAGTGGAAATATACATAATTCCTTAACATTTTTGTGTTTATAGTAAAGGATGGATTCATAACTATTTGAAAGCAAAATTGTGAGGTTGTTTTATTAAGACAATGTTTTAATCTGTCGTGCTCAATTTGTTCTGTATCATTTTATCTTTATGTTAACCCCGTTTGTATGTTGTGTTGTTATATATATTATTGTATATACTGCTGTTTTAAATAATGGAATAGAATGAATAACAAATCGACTAGTAATTCATAATTCTTCTAGATTTTGTTGGATACTTACATGAATATTACTTACAAAATGAAAAACATAATTCATAATTTAGACAAAATGTTGATCAACCACCACTGATTTTTGTTCATTATGATAATAATAATAATATAAATATTTAACTGGTCCCGTGATAAGTTCGTAAAGAACTTGGGTTACAGGTACCAGATAACGGAAATAAATGTAGGATTTTTATTATACACATACATATATTTAATATACATCCATAACCCTGGAAAAGACATTTATATTTATCATACAAATATCTTCCCTTGGCGGAATTCGAACCCGCGACCCCCTTGTGTAGCGACCATGTCACTTACCACTACACCAGACGGCCGTTAGATAAGTTTGATAATATTTTTTTTTGTGTAATTTTGTTTTATTTGAATAATAATTCTTAAATTAGAAAATCGTAGTTTGTTTGTAATACATGTCCAACTTCTTGCCGCATGAAATTGAAGCCACAATTGAAATATAATATCGACTGCCGATAACTTCAAAGAAACATAACTGAACTTGGGGCCGAGGTAAGTAGGATGATAGCAAGGTGATAGCTCTATAACCCTATAGACTAGAAGCAGAACATGCCGAATACTGTGAGTACAAAATATACAATGAAGCTAAATACTGGTATTCTACTGGTGGTAGGACCACTTGTGAGTCCGCACGAGTAGGTACAACCACTCCGCCTATTTCTACTGTGAAGCTGTAATGCGTTTCGTTTTGAAGGGTAGAGCAGCCGTTGTAACTATATTGAGACCTTAGAACTTATATCTCAAGGTGGGTGGCGCATTTACGTTGTAGATGTCTATGGGCTCCAGTAACCACTTAACACCAGGTGGGTTGTAAGTTCGTCCACCCATCTTAGCAATAAAAAAATAAATAGTCATTTTGAAATGCTAAGTTGAGAGTAGTTTTATTAGCGTAAAATATACTCATTAGTGTCATAAAATTTACTGTAGTACCAGCCTAAAGTAAAACGTATATATTTGGATTTGCTTGACTATTGTAACAAGCGCTATTTCGTTTTTATGGTAATATAAACTATTATGGACTCGGCTAAAATTAAAACAAAATTGAACTTATTATTTTAAACAAGGTTTTTGCCGATATTGGTCAATTCCTTGAATTTTTTTATATATCTCAGCTGGAAGATGCGCGGCCTCTGCCTGCGTACGAGCAGCCTCTGCTGAAATGAAAGCTGCATGAGCCAGTGGTTCGCCTTAGTTTCCATTTTCTCCTCTTTCTACAACTACAGCTCACGATGTGTCTACTCTTCTTTGTTGTCCGCTGTAGTCTAGATAATATAATGATTGATAACATTCTTACTGCCGTGAGTGAGTGCAAAGAGTACCTGGTTAATGAATAAAAATAACTTACTAAATATCGGCCTGATATTTGCAATGAAGCTTCTCTTAAGATGGCTTCGTCGACGAAAAACTGGGCTAATTATAAAAATAAATATTTATTTATTGTGTGTAAATATAATATAGAACATTAAGTTAATGTCTGACATGCAGTTTCCTATTCACGTCATATTGCCCATGACCTTGGGTGAACATTATTATGAATAGTCTGCACAGCTTTTATTTCCCTTCAAGCTGTGAAAGACTGCACTATATTTCTGGTATTCAAATCAAAGCCTACTCTTGCCAATTCAAACAAATCCACTATCTATTACTTGATAAAGAATAGCAGCATCTCGCCTAGAATATCATCGACTGGTTGTTCTAGCGTTGTCGGCCTCATGTCGGCGTAAGATGGATCTGTTGTACACTTTATTATTGATAAAACCATAAAACTAACTCATTTATTCTAGAATTTACTATTTAATTTGAAATCTTACTGAACCAGTGCTAGAATCCCGCAGGCAGATATCAATAAATCCAATGAAACACGTATTTGACATATATACATGGAAGACTTCCATGATTAAGGATTCATTCATCTTTTATTTAAAATCAAATTAGCAAATATTCTGAAATCGTTGGTGGTAGGGCGTTTGATTAACCCGCAAGACCACCATTCCGCCCATTTCTACCGCGAAGCAGTAATGCGTTGCAATTTGAAGAATGGGGCAGCCTTTTTGGTATACAGTTGAAACTCAGACCTCGTTTCTAAAAATGGGGGCGGCATTCACGTTGGTAGGTCTATACCGCTTAACACTAGATGGGTTGTGAGCTTATGTACTTACTTAATTGATAATGAAATTAATAAATAAGGCTATAATTTTGATCCATTCTTTTTTAAAATAGGTTCGTAACGTAAACAACTATCTGATTACAAATTATCAAACGATTACAAAAAAAAAAGTTATCAGTGTTTGACATGACACAATTACATTTTTATAGCTATTATTCAAAATAAAGCAAAAATTATTATTAGATCACTTATTTTTAGTAACGCTTCATCCAAAAGAACAGAATTAGCAGCTCTCACTTGGCGTTTCAAACGTGAATTCCACTTAAACATTTTGAAATGTTTATATGTAACGCGCTTTTATAAATTCATTTGCCGGTTTGTTCAGCAAAAAAAAAAAGTTATGTGGCTTTTTAGTGCCAATTATTGCTACCCGATTGCGACTGGCGCTAGTTGTATGACAGAAAACTGCAGTAAGCGGTAAGCGAACAATCGCGGTACGTGATACGAAATAATTTGACGTTTTGCGATCGGTCGCGACGCGTCTGCACAACATCTGCAAAATTGTGGCTGTCGCAAATTTTTACGTGATCAGGGGGCCGTTTCATAGCCCGATCCTGCTCCATACGTACTACATGCCCGAGCCATCCGAGCCTCTGTGCCTTCATCTCCCCCAGAATATTTGGCTCACCAAAAAGCCTCTCCACATCCTTATTTTTCCGGACGTGCCAAGAACCGTCTTCTTTCTGAACTGGCCCTAGTATTTTTCTCAATACCTTTCGCTCCGTCACGAGAAGTTTTGGCTCTTCTGTCTGTGTAAGCGTTTATGCTTAGCATTCATAGAATAAGATCGGTCTGACTACAGTCTTGTATATCGCCTGTTCGCCTGCTTAGTAGCTTCGAAGAGAGAACCGGGTTTAGGGCTGCACTGCATCGTAGGGTATTTTGTACACGTTGTAGCAGTATAATAAAAGTCGTCGTACAGACAATACGTGTTTCAATCAACAACATCTACTCCCCACACCTCATGGGCCACCTTTTCGATCTCATCTTCCCTGTAATTGGTGTCCGTTACAGTGCAGCCAAGGAACCGGAATTTGGCCACTCCTCGTATTTCCTACAACTAGGTCTTCTCGCTTATGTTTCTGTATCGACGCATGTGAAGATACTCTGTCTTCTCGTGGCTGACACGAAGGTCGATCCGAGAGGCTTCTTGTTGGAGGCAGTTGAGGGCGTCTATAACGTGCTGCTTTCTTTCTCCAAGTAGAGCGAGGTCATCGGCATATCCTATCACCCTATGCTGTCCATTGAGCCACACTCCGCCATTAAGTGTGTTCACTTTGCGTATGGCGTGTTCAAGTGCTAGGTTGAACAGCATTGGTGACAGAGCGTCCCCCTGCCTGAGTCCAGTCACAACGTCAAACTCATCAGTGAGAGAAGCGCCAACTCGTACCGTCATTCTACTTTCCCTAGTAGCAACCTCCACCATTCTCACAAGTTTCTGTGGTATTTTAAAGCGCGTGACGATTCTATATAGTCGGTCTATCTATGCTGTCGTAGGCCTTAGCAAAATCAATAAAGAGCGAATGAATACTTTGTGCATACTCCCATCTTTTCTCCATTAACTGTTTCAGAGTAAAGATTGGACGACGAAAGATTGATTGCCGACACTAGCTGTAGTTTATTTATTTCAAGACGAACAGTTTAGATTAATATAATAGAATAACAAATAGGAATTATGAGTGGTGATAGGGCGTTTTGTGAGCCTGCACAGATAGGTACCTTTTTTTTTCCTACCTAAGCTGAGCTGAGCTGAGCTGAGCCTTGAGACGCTATTTCAGCGTAACCTTAACTAGTAGGTGAGCTCACGGGGCTCAAACCTAACGACGTTGCTAACACGAACCTTAGCAAAAGCCGTGGTTCGCAGAATCTACCACCGGAACGAAAACGCGAGCCACTGAGAAGATCCGGCAAGAAACTCAGTGGCCTGTGTCTGTGGGTTAATTTATTCGTCGAGTCCTTCGTCGCAAGCGACGGGTTCGACGAGAACGATGACCAGTGTTTGAGGTACCTAAAAGCACCGTTAGTGGATCAGGAGGATCCGAAATGTCGTGTTTTGGGCGACGTAGACTGCTTTTCATTCTGTCCGCAGGATGTAGGATAAGTACCGCCGTCCTGCCTAGTTCTGCCCTGAAGCAGTAATGCGGTTTGAAGGGCGGGGCAGCCGATTTACTATAAAATTGAAATTTAGAACTCATGTCTCAAGTTGGATGACGGCATTTACGTTTTTGATGTCTATGGGCTCCTATAACCACTTACCACCAGGTGGGACGTGAGCTCGTCCCCACCTACCTAAACAATAAAAAAAAATGATAAAATAGATGTTAACAGGTGCGGATTAGTCTTTCAATTATTACAGACTATTCGGATAAAAAGAAAGTTTCTTTATCCAGACTAGATCTTAAATTTATTATAATCTTGATACGTTTCACAACACAGTTCTTCAGTCAGTAAATAATTTTTGAAATCAGCATACTCTTATCAGTTATATCGTTTCTTTGCAATTTATTTTCTTAGGTCTCGACGTCAAACAACGTTTTCGAGCTACAAGAGACGTTTCGTTTATTTTGATGTCCACATCAGATAAAGATTTCAAATCATATTTCATACCCCAACCTTTGTTATAAAACGACGTAACATTCTAGCACATTCGAGATCATTTTCAGTCTGCATATAATAAGTCACGAACAGAAATACAATTGCCACTGGTAATTTTATTTTTAACCACAGATATAGTAAATTGAGCTGAAAATTAAATTTATTTTACTATTAGATACAGAGAAACCGGAGTCTCAAATTCCACAGTATTTTATAATTTCATTTTAATCCTATAACATCTGCTTAGATTCAAGAAGAATTTTATTAACGCTTGAATATAGAAAACTACAATAGGACTGATAAATGAAGAGTTATGTAAATGCACACATTTACCAATTACATTGTGTTTTAATGTGGATATTTCAGTTTAGAGGCTCAGTAGCAGTATCATCTCCAATATCGGCACATTTCCAGATAAGAAAAGTTCCTACTCATACGTACGTCATTCCTAAATAAATAAAAAATTGTTAACCTATTACGAAACAATCCAATTATAGAGCATTACTTACTATAAAATTTTTTCTTGCCTTCTAAAAATAGAAATTAAAAATATAGAGCATCAAAATGGCCATGATAAATCAAAAGTAGTTTTATGATTTTGATTCTTAGTATAATACTAGCTGACCCAGCAGTCTTCGTAGTGCCTCAATCGATAAATAAAAGACCTAAACTTTTGTATAAAGTAAACTTAAAACCAACAAAAGGAATCTGTCCGACGGGGGACACATCAAAGGAAAAACAAAATTGTTATTTTTATTTGATTCCGAGCATTTTCATATTTTTCTACCTTTAAAAACGTTCTCTGGACTTCCACAAATAATTCAAGACTAAAATTAGCCAAATCGGTTCAGCCGTTCTGGAGTTTTAGCGAGACTAACGAACAGCAATTCATTTTTATATGTATAGATTGTACTCACCACTCCATAGTAGACCAAGTTCTGAATGCAGGATTTAACCAGGGTCTTCTCGACGTTCGTGTCGGCCGCTATCTTGGACACGTGGTTGTAGCTATTGATGTACGGTAGAATCTGTAAATAGAATGACTCGATTAGAGAATGTAGACAGAAACGAGTCAACTGTGAGAAACATTAATCGAGTTCACTATACCTAGTCCTTCCATAAGTCCTGTTACAAACGAAAATGCATTTTATTTAATGAAATAGTGTAATATTATTAAAATTTATACCTACATATTTATTAGTCTCACCAAAAAATTAAAAATAATTTCTATTCGAAATGGCCACCTTTGGCTTTTATACATATCTTTAATCTGATTGGCCACGAATCTATGGATCTGCACACTGTTTCCAAGGGAAATTTCACAACTGCTTGCTACTAAGATTTTTTAAGAGACTCTATGTCGCCGTGTCGTTTAGAGTAAGTAGGCCATGTCCTCTAAAAGTGATCTTTTTTTTCCTCAGGAGAAAATCGTCGGATCTCCAGCCGCCGTGCGAGTGGGGTAATTGAGAGTTGAACCTCACTAAAAACACCTGCCGCTCACAGCCGGCGCCCTACCACGGACCGGGCGGTACCCAGTCGGAGCTATTGAAATGGCGGGACAGGGTTAACGCAGAGCATATTACATCCATCCCACCGTCCTCGGGACACCGGACCGGCGGCCGCCAGCGACACGACCGCCGGTTCCCTCGGTCGACGGGCCAAGAGCTCGCATTAATGGCACCGCGCTACACCTTCCCCCGGAGCGGTCGGGGGAACACGGCCTACCATCGACCGGTTTCGTATTATGGGATACTGTGCCAAGTGCGCCACCCCACACATAGGTTCCTTCCCGCACAAAGCGGGTGGAGTCCGAAGCTCTTAGGGGGCCGCGTTACAGACAGGAGCCCGGTCGCGACCCCCTGCTCCGCGGCGGCGGATATCTGCGTAGCAAGGAGAGCTTTGCCTCACTCGCCCCGCCGCCTCCTTTTGCGAGATGGTGCACTCGCAGAAGTCGAGCACAGCCTTCCAAGACTCGTCGCTGCCAAGCATCGACGCCATGACGTCAGGCAGCGACAAGTCCGATCCTATCTCTGCGGCAATGACACGGCGCTGCACCTACCAAGCGGGGTAGACAGCAAGCGTATGATCCGCCGTCGTGTCCAGGTCGGGTCCACAATGGTGGCACCTCGTCGTCGGTTCAGCTCCTATCCGGTGCAAGTATTTCCCGAAGCACCCGTGCTCAGTTAGCACCTGCACAAACGACAGGCTCTCTGCTCGTGGTGGTGGTACCGTCATTTACTATAGAAGAGCCCTGCATTGCGTCCCGCTCGATCCTCCCGCGCTCGCTAATACCGAAGCATCAGTGTGCCGAATCTCACTGACAGGACACGCGCCGATCGTTATCGCGTCCGTTTATCTTCCACCGGATAAGATCGTTCTAAGCAGTGATATCGAGGCGCTGCTCGGCATGGGCAGCTCTGTCATCCTAGCGGGCGACCTAAATTGTAAACACATCAGGTGGAACTCTCATACCACAACCCCGAATGGCAGGCGGCTCGACGCGTTAGTCGATGATCTCGCCTTCGATATCGTGGCTCCGCTAACCCCGACTCACTACCCGCTAAATATCGCGCATCGCCCGGATATACTCGACATAGCGTTATTAAAAAACGTAACTCTGCGCTTACACTCGATCGAAGTAGTTCAGAGTTAGATTCAGACCACCGTCCCGTCGTTATGAAGCTCGGTCGCGCTCCCGATTCCGTTCCCGTCACGAGGACTGTGGTGTATTGGCACACGCTGGGCATCAGCCTGGCTGAATCTGATCCACCATCGCTCCCGTTTAACCCGGACTCTACCCCGTCTCCTCAGGATACCGCTGAAGCCATAGACATCTTAACATCACACATCACCTCGACATTAGATAGGTCATCGAAACAAGTTGTAGAGGAGGACTTTCTTCACCGCTTCAATTTGCTCGACGATATTAGGGAACTCCTTAGAGCTAAGAACGCGTCAATCCGCGCATACGACAGGTATCCTACCGCGAAAAATCGTATTCGAATGCGCCCTACAACGTGACGTAAAGTCTCGCATCGCCGAAGTCCGAGATGCCAGATGGTCTGATTTCTTAGAAGGACTCGCGCCCTCGCAACGGTCTTACTACCGCTTAGCTCGTACTCTCAAATCGGACACGGTAGTAACTATGCCCCCCCTCGTAGACCCCTCAGGCCGACTCACGGCGTTCGATGATGACGAAAAAGCAGAGCTGCTGGCTGATACATTGCAAACCCAATGCACACCCAGCACTCAATCCGTGGACCCTGTTCATGTAGAATTAGTAGACAGTGAGGTAGAACGCAGAGCCTCCTTGCCACCCTCGGATGCGTTACCACCCGTCACCCCGATGGAAGTTAAAGACTTGATCAAAGACCTACGTCCTCGCAAGGCTCCCGGTTCCGACGGTATATCCAACCGCGTTATTAAACTTCTACCCGTCCAACTCATCGTGATGTTGGCATCTATTTTCAATGCCGCTATGGCGAACTGTATCTTTCCCGCGGTGTGGAAAGAAGCGGACGTTATCGGCATACATAAACCCGGTAAACCAAAAAATCATCCGACGAGTTACCCTCCGAGTAGCCTCCTCATGTCTCTAGGCAAACTGTATGAGCGTCTGCTCTACAAACGCCTCAGAGACTTCGTCTCATCCAAGGGCATTCTCATCGATGAACAATTCGGGTTCCGTGCAAATCACTCATGCGTACAACAGGTGCACCGCCTCACGGAGCACATTCTCGTAGGACTTAACCGACCAAAGCCGATCTACACGGGAGCCCTCTTCTTCGATGTCGCAAAAGCGTTCGACAAAGTCTGGCACAACGGTTTGATTTTCAAACTTTTCAACATGGGCGTACCGGACAGTCTCGTGCTCATCATACGGGACTTCCTGTCTGACCGCTCTTTTCGATATCGAGTAGAGGGAACCCGCTCCTCCCCGCGACCACTCACGGCTGGAGTCCCGCAAGGCTCCGTTCTCTCTCCGCTTCTATTTAGTTTATTTATTAACGATATTCCCCGGTCGCCGCCGACCCAGCTAGCCTTATTTGCTGACAATACAACCGTTTACTACTCAAGTAGAAAAAAGTCCCTAATCGCGAGTAAGCTCCAGAGCGCAGCGTTAGCCCTCGGACAGTGGTTCAGAAAATGGCGCATAGACATCAACCCAGCGAAAAGCACAGCAGTGTTATTTCAAAGGGGAAACTCACCGCTTATTTCCTCCCACATTAGGAGGAGAAATATCACCCCCCCCGATCACCCTCTTCGGTCAACCTATACCCTGGGCCAGGAAGGTCAAGTACCTGGGTGTCACCCTGGATGCATCCATGACATTCCGCCCGCATATAAAAACAGTCCGTGACCGTGCCGCATTTATTCTCGGCAGACTCTATCCTATGATCTGTAAGCGGAGTAAAATGTCCCTTCGGAACAAGGTGACACTTTACAAAACTTGCATAAGGCCCGTCATGACTTATGCGAGTGTGGTGTTCGCTCACGCGGCCCGCACACACATAGACACCCTCCAATCCATACAATCCCGCTTTTGCAGGTTAGCCGTTGGAGCTCCGGTCTCGAATCAGTCCAGAAATATATGAAGTCAGCGTCCGAACGGTACTTCGATAAGGCTATGCGTCATGATAATCGCCTTATCAAGAACAATTACCGTTGACGCCATAGGCACGTCCTTACGGTTCCATCAGATTCAATACCTCTTCAATTAGATGCTTTCAGCTCTAAAACTAAGAGCAGGCTTAGGGACTCTGGTAACCGTAGTCGAACTCAGCAAAGAGTTTGACGCGCAACCTAATCCATATATCAGCTCGCTGAGTTTCTCGTCGGATTTTCTTAGCGGGTCGCGATTCCGATCCGGTAGTAGATGCATTCGTGAAGCAGCTGTCTTTGAGCAGTTAGGTCTCTTTCGGGGGCGATCGGGCAGCTGTTCGCAAATCCCACCGTTCTTGCGCGTCCACCTGTCTTGATGAAACTGGAAATGCCACCAGTACTCCTTCCTTGAAATTCAATAAATAGAATTCATTGGATAGTGAGTCTTAATCACTACGAAAGCACTGAAGAGAATGAAGCCAGCGTCGCTGTAAAAACAACATCGCGCCCGTCACTCCGTCGAGTATATTCAAGCGGATAGAGATCGAAACTAGACTACGACCACAACAACTTATAGCGATAGTAATTTCCTTCATGACCAGAGGTACTCCTTGACTGCTAACATCCCACCAAACCATCGCATAAGTTAATGTAGCTTAAGCCCATATTAAAAAATGTGCGCTTTGCATAACGCTTTAGAAGTTACTTTCATTTTACGGCTGCATTTATTTGAAGTCATCGATTAAGTAATGACCCGTGAGTCACTTTTAAGCTGTAAGCCCTAAGATATCTTTAAAAAACTCTATATGTTGTGTTATATTTACTTCCACAGACAAGATTTTTTACGTTTAAAGATTTCATCATGTAATTTGAACTGTATTTTTGCGAATACTGCGTGGACGGCCACATCATTTTATGTTAAAACGATGATAATGTTTCAATATGTTTGAGGAACTCAGCGCGGCGGAATTCGAGGTCTCTACTTCGACTGCGGGCTGTAGTCGCCGCTTTGCGGACCCCACCCACGAGCGACGGACCCATAGAGTCCATCCGCCCGATCCTCTCGAACTTGGTGACTCGCGACCGAGGACGTCTCACCTTCCGACGACGCAGGTGTCTACGGGACACGGCTGGCCGCTTTGGCCGCTACTTGCACCTCGTTGCCCGGAGGGAGTCGATACCGGAGTGCCATCACTGCAGTATCCGCGACAACACGGCAGAGCACACGCTCGCGGCGACTTGCGGGAGTTGAAGCTGGGCCGCATGCTACCGTCACTCTAGGGCACTGGTACCAGAAGAATGGGACGACGCGGCGACGGCATTTGCAGCCTGCGTTCACGTCATCGCTGTTATCGCCGGATAGCAGCAGAGAGGCTGGTTCTGTTCCAGCGGGGTGTCGCGGAGCACCAGTGTTAGTATTTTATCCAGTCGGAATTAAGTTTGGTCCAGTACAACCACGACGCAGTGACCGTTCCTATTTATAATATTAACTAAACCCGGCGGTTGCTCGGATCATGCCACTGACCGTGATAAAAAGTATCCTTTATTGTATACGAGTACCTATTGTCCTCTTCATTGCATATATAATTCTCAATGCTGAGGGTCGTGACCTCCCTTAATAACTTTTTCCGAGACTATCCTGCGCCAGCACCGCCTAGCTTCGGCTACGCGGCATCGTGGACAGAGGCATTGAGAGGAGAGCGTATCTGGTTCGACCAGCGCATTGGATTTCTGGCCACTGGGCCTTCTTTCGCGTATCTTACCTATTATTAACAACTCTTATAAATTGTCACCTCTCCTTCTAGAAATGTATCTAACGAAATCTAAACTCCTCCCCATTCCGGTAAAAATGGATTCGCTGGTTCGGTATTCTCTCCAATGAATCCCGAGCATTTTCCTCCAACGCCACATCTCAAATGCGTTGCTGACTTGGGCGTTGAGGGCCAAGTCTCTCTGCCGTAAAGAAAAAATGAGAAGACGAGGGAGGTGACGAGCTGTTCCTCGGTATTCCTCAAAATGTTTCTCTCGCTCTTATTCTCGGATATATATTTTTAGCGTAGTTAATTTTCTTTGTAAAATAAGCTGATAAGTTAACAAATTGTATAATCTTCGCTTACGTGCCGAAGATATTAAGTTACACAACAAATATCTCGAGCGAGTGAAATAATAAAGTAAAATTACATAGTGTATATTATTATGTATATGCAACAATTCAAATATTTCTAAAAATAAAATAGTAATATAACAATTTTAAAATAAAATAAAATATGGTCTACCATGACACCCTCAAACCCTCAATCGAAATAAAATAATCACCTGTCTGGTAGTCAGGTCCCATTCAGCAGCCATGTCTACTTCAAAAGGCTCGTCATCTTCTACATCCAAATGCTCCTGGCTCTGTGTCTCGGTACCCTCGGGTGGGATAGGCCTGCGAGGTCGTCCAGGACGGGGTAGGCCCACCGACGCCACCAAAACGGGCACGTCGTAGTCGTGAACTGGAGGTGGATCTTTGCGGACCTCCAAGACCTTGAGGTGCATGACTGTGTCTCCTTCTGTTGAAGTAGATAAGCCACAGGTGGTCAATGTTTAGGTGGATGTCATCAGCGGCCACGTTGTGTCAGACCAGAAACCAGATCTCAGTTTCTGGACGTGCCAACCACAAACAAACGATTTATGAGTTTATCTCCTATTTAATATTTTGGTTCTAAAGAAGAAAAAAAAATTTCGCGGCAATTTGGTGCACGTGAAAGAAGTGAAACTTCTTTTGCGGTGTGTAGTATAGGTTTTCCTCATTTTCCATACTTAAATTAAATTTGTCTTGTAATAGGGAATACTGTGTATAAGGAAACGACTTAGCTTATTTTGTCCTTTCCCTCTCTCCACGGTCGAGTGATTCGCGAGACGCTGTGTCTATTTTCTCACTCTCGCTCTTCCTAAATTGTATATTTTCTCTCTAGCCGTAACAAATCTGTCGCGAGTTAAATTTGACTCTCAACGCGCCTAAAGAAGTTTCACTTCAAAAATTAAAATTAAAAACAATTCGCTTACAATTTAGAAAAAAAAAAAACTATTCCAATTCGCGGTATTTTATTGTTTTATTAATTTACGTTTGTTTGTTACGCTCACATCGCTGTGCTATGCCAATATGCTCTTTTTAACTGGGTTTCATTTTTGTTATAGGGTTATAGTTCTATGAATTCCTGCATCAATTTTTAGTATGCAATTATGCCTCGCATGGTTTTTTCCCCTTAAGGCCTCTGAGGCACTTTATAATTGAGCTAACGAGCTCTTAAGCCCTATGAAACCCAACGTCTCGTAAAAAAAGCATATATAATGCAAGGCTCTTGTTTCTAAAACGATGTTTATTAATTCTAATGTTAGTACAAAATTTTCACTGAATAAGTATCAGACAACATAGTACCTATATTAATAACAACAATCGCAATCGGCAACATTGAGGTAACGAGATATACTAAAGTCAAATGTTGATTTATCTATAGCAAAAACCAAAGATTTGTTTGACGAACTTAATGTGATGCGAGAGAAAATAGAATTGAATTACAAATGACGAGAGTATAAAAAACCATGCATGATGTTCGCAAGCAGTAATATATCAAGTAAAGTATAGAACGATGGGATGTCAATGTTTCTACCCATAGACACAGCCCACCGAGTTCTCCGCCGGATCTTCTCAGTGGGTCGCGTTTCGATCCGGTGGATCTGCGAAACACTGCTCTTGCTAGGGCCAGTGTTAGCAGCACTCCGGTTTGGGCCCCGTGAGCTCACCTACACTAAACTTCTAAATATTAGATACATTTTGTCGGACATCTTCAACTTTTCAAACTTTGATTGTTACTAAAAGATTCCAGGTTATGTGACAATTTTAGGAGCGGACCATTTTCTCACAATTCGTGATAGTTTTTTAGTATCACGTACATTTTTTGGGTTGAGGTTAAGCTACGCACTAGCTAGAGAAACATGAACGCCAATAGCCAAATACATCCTCGTAGATGTATTTAGAAAATAAAAAACAAATTTATCAAATATAAGCCCTGAAAAGCCACTTATAAGTCAAAGCGAACGAAGAAAATTCGGGTTTGCGCTGGACAATAAACAATTTCCTTCTTTGTTTCCTCTACTTAACGACCGGTGAAAAGCCATTTGGTTTAAGCAACATTTCGGTAAATACGCGACATTTATCTTTGTAATTGAAGGTGCGTTTTATTTGGTATTCGCATCAACAGTTCGATGTTTTTCATTCAACTTGAATTAAGTTTCAAATAGCTGGAGAAGCTTTTTGTAATGATATTTTTTCCAAATTTTGAATTTAAAGGGCTTTCTTGTAAAGTTGCAAAAATGTCGCTTAAACCAAACAGCCTTTCACCCCTCGATATGAATGTGCTTACTTCGAAATACTTTGTACAAAGTTTGATGTTTGAATCTCATTGGTCTTGGCACATCACAATAAGATAACCTTTGAGATAGCCTTTGTTTCTACTTATTATAAATAACGTCGTATGTTCACTGACTGTACCTTCATTGGTGTATTCGACCATTGTGACTCTTGCTGACACTGGAGCCAAAAACTAAGTTGGCTAGCAATGCCAAATTCATTTTTTATAAATATTAATGTTATGAAGGTTCATTTACCAACTAAGGTTGCCTTCCTGTGAGTGTTCAGATCGTGTAGAAGATGCGCCAACAAAGTGGGCAGTTTGGACGACCCGCTAGATACGAACCCGGTCTCTTCTTCCATTATTGTCTGTAAACGTTTAAATTTACTTGATTAAAAACTGCGTGAACATATTGTTTATTTTACATTGGCTAAAGCTAATGACAGATTCATGACTAACGGATGACCTTTCCCCCAAGATCCCTAGTAATTAAATATTATAATTAATATAAAAGATGTGAGTCAGACAAACTTTCATCTTCTACTGAATACCAAGCCTTATATAAATATGTATATAATATTATATAAATAAAATGTCTGCTGAGTCTGTTGTTGGTAAATAGTTAGTATTATTTACGCCAGTCTGCAAAATTTCAGCTAATTGCTCTTTATTTAGAATAGTAAAAATATCTAACTTAAATTTTCAAGGAAAACGAAGATTATTAAGCTTCAACGGGGTGTAGAAATAACAAAAATACACTTAGTTGAGTTTCAAGGGCGAATTCATTGTACAGTTCCCCTATTTTTGAAACCCAGAAGTTTGCCTTTGGTACATTATGACACACCCTGTTGGCGCCTTTTTTCTTCTTTTTATTAATTGACAACTTCAAGGTCCTCCCTAATGTAGGCCGCGCGTTTCTATTAAAGTTTTTGGATTTGTACTGAATTTACGTATAATAAAATAATGCCATGACAATGAATTAATTGTCTTATCTTATATTAACACATACTAGTTTAAAATTCTAATAACTTAATGGTAGCTATACATTAGAACGGGAACTGCGTAGTCTGCATATTGAACCATACTAATTACAAATTCAGAAATCTTCAGACAAGTTATATTTATACCTTTCATTGTCAAATGATATAACAGTGAATACAATAGTTACTATTCGTAGTGCTCATCCTGAGGTCGCCATCGCCATATTTATGCAGCGAATATGCTGTGTTTTGTGGGATACGGCCATTATATGCAAAAGTCGAAATTTCGACTATGTATCATATTGTGATATGTATGGGCTCCAGTAACTAGTTAAAACCAGGGATTATGACATCATTTACCCATTTTATATAGAACAGAATATTATATTTAATTATAATAAGTATCATATTTAATAACTCTCCTGACTGAGGTTTTAATAAATACAGCACTCATCAGCTTTCCAATTGTCAAAAAAGGGCAATAGAAGTAATTTAAATACCGCTAGCTTGGAAGGGAACAGGCTTACATTTACTTACCAAATGCTCACCAAGTTTTTTGACAACAGGCTCATACTGTACTGTCTTGGACCAACTATCGCATACAAAGCAGATATTGAAGAGATACACATTACGTTCATATCTGGGGTTGTCTATGCGAATTGGGTACCCAACAATTTTGTGCCCTAGTGCATTTCTGAAAATAACAAATAAAAATATGTTAGCAATTGAATATTAATGGTAATCTTAGTTCCAATTTATATACTTTTGCTTTTTTGCTAATACCACTAAATCTCTGATAAGTTGACAAGCAAGGTGAAAGGGTTAATGTGTTTATTTGTTGATTCATCCAGTAATTAATTAATATTCTTATATCAATTTAATGAATTTTATTAGTTATATTAATTAATTAAAAAAAGATTTACCACTAACATTTAGGCTTTAAATTGTGCCCAGTTTAGTCTACATTTCTAACATTTCAAATTAATCACACCTTGAATCAAAATACTTACATGGTCATAGTGCATTTTTGTATTTGTGGTTTAGGAATGATGTATGCACTTATTGAATCGAAAACTTCTTTTGAAATATAGTCTTCCGGGAACTGAAACATTTTAATTATGTTTAATTTATTAACAGTGACATACATGGGGATTTAAGTTCTTAGGAATACTCAGCAGTTAGGCAATTTTGTGCATTTGTGACCTTGGATATTGCCGATGCTCTTGAGAGAAAGTGATTGTTGACTACATAGTAAGTAGTGTGTCAAAGGCAGTAAAAAATTATCAATTAGTATAAGACTTGTTTTATTATGACAAACAAGGACTGTTTACAAGATGTAACATACTCAGAATGTTATATTTAAAATTATACTGTTATCATTACAAAGATATTTGTTGTGAACTGCACTTATTAGAACAATAACCTCATTATTTGATATGGACACTTGCAATACTGCAATCACATAAACAACTAACAACATTGTATCTTTGTTGTCAACAACTTTGACTGTTTTACTAGTTACTTTATCAAAAATCATTTATTATAACATCAACTAGAGCAACAGATAGCACAATTATGAACTGGAAGACCAATATCATTTGCTCAACTATTGCTCAACTATTCTCAACTATTCTCGAGTAACAACAGAAAGATCTATCAACAACATTGTTATTGTAGTTCTGTGCATGTTTCATTTTCCAAAACAACACTGTTGCATTGCTATGGGGTATGATTTTAATTCTATTATTAACCTTCTGTGTCCCACATTCATCCATGAACTGCCCATTCAGATTGTGCCTACTACATTGCAGTACTGCTGATTGAGAAAGTCAGAACAAACTTCAATACTATTACAGTTTAATTTAAGTGCGATTTTTAATTGTTTATGGCTGATATTTAAATATTCTTCCAAGTCAGTGCACTTTTTAATTTAAATTTTAATTTGGAAGTATCATTTTCATATTTTAATGGTTTGGTAAGTTTGTGTATGTTCCTTTACTCTTTTCGTCATTTTTACTTTATTTATTTATTTTTGGCCCAGGAATAAACAAATTATAATTTTTTTGTTTGGAGTAACGAATGATAATCTACTTTTTGTTAAATATTACATTTCTAATTAATTACAAAGTATGTACTAGTGGTAGGATCTTATGAGTGCACGCAGGTAGGTACTACCACCTTGCCAATTTCTGTTGTGAAGCAGTAATATGCAGCTGTTGTACTGTAAAAACTGAGATCTTAGAACTCATGTCTCAAGGTGGATGATGGAATTTAACTTGTAAATGTATATGGGCTCCAATAACTACTTAACACCTGGTAGGCCATGACCTCATCTACTGATCTAAGCAATTAAAAAAAATGTACATTACAGTAATGTCATTTCCACATATAGGGAAAAGAATGTCACTCCAATCATTATTGTGGTTGCAATCATTAATGCTAATAACCTTATTTATTACTGCTGTACAGCATAAACCGAGAAAAAAAATTTGAAGCATTTTAACAATTAAGCATGCATAAGATGAAATTTATTCAAAGAAATCTAAATGAATTAATACAAACAGTGAATTACGTTAAATGTGCAGAGCTTAGAAAAAAAATCGATAAAATTTGCGCATTGCGAAAAAGACTGTGTATCTAAATCAGCGTGACCGATGACTCATGAGGTTCCTAGAAGTGTTACGTACCTGGCATGAAATCTTTGGGCCTGCGACAGGGTGGAATTCCCCTAGGAATATACATCGAATTGGGCCTTCCCGCCCGCAACCTTCATAGTATCTAGTCTCCATTATTTTACTAGACACCAAATCTAAATTCGGCTCTAAACTACCATCAAAGTCCCTCCTCGTCGATGCCTTCGAACGTCTCTGTACTTGCATTTGCTATAGTTCACTGTTGCATTTTGAAGAAAAAACAATTGTTAAACTATATCGCCGTGTTATCGTAAATAAAACAAACACAACTCTATTCACTGAATTTTAAACGTGATCATTCTAAAGTTTGACACAATGTTGCCAGTACTTGGTAATTTAATTCGCATAGAATCAACAAAGTCTATAGTTGCCAGCTTAAAATTTTTAAAAGTCGATGTGTTTAAATCAAACATGATTCCGAATAATTAGCAAAGAAAATTGAAGGTATATCAATAAATATTATTTAAGTACGTAAAAATAGTAATGCTACTTACTCTTTCTAAGAAGTCTGTCAACTCCAACGACAGCGTAGCTTACTAAATTATTATTTTTCTGAAAATGAACGAATTACGAACACTGAACACTGACTGAATACAACACAATTTAAGATTAAAATTTTGTGTATTTATAAGGTTATCCCTCCCTTTTCTGAGGCACAATAAACGGCAGCTGTACTGCTTACCTTACTTCAGTTCCCGGTGGCGTAACAATAACGGAGACTCTTAATATAATTGAACGGTTTCTGTAAGAGCCCCCTCTTAAAGCCCCAAAAATTTGTTTCAAAAACTTTTATTGACTGAGAGACAAAAGCAGAGCTGTGGGATTTTTTTCACAGTCTTATTATTCTTGCTAGTAAACACACTATACAAATATAGTCACATGTACACGTGTACCTTATTTGTGACTTTTTTGTCATAGTGTAAATCGATTAGAATAAGTAAAGTCAGGAAAGAGGAAACAAACCTGTTTATCCCACAAATGTGGGAATCAAAAATCCGATCCTTTGGGATTTTTGCTGTTTCGCCACTTACCTACAGTTAACTTTTTTATTTATTATATTATTTACTATTAAAATTATTACTTCTACTCGTGAAAGCCACAGAGTTTACTAAGCACTTACTGTTTTTTGTTTGAATAATGTCAGTTGTATTATCCAAGTTCAAAGGTATGTAGCAGTTACTAGAAAAAATGCATAATCTAATAAACAGCACAAATTGCAGAATAGTTATTATTAGATATGTAATTTGTAGGTAATCTAAAAAATGAAACAATGCAAATGTTTCTGAAATCTACTAGAAATGCAGCTTCTAACACTATTCATTAGCCTCGAGCAAACTCTTATACAAACTGAGTTTCTTATTTAAATGTCATTAGTAGTGGTCGGAGTAGGTAGAATGATTTTATATACTTGCGTCAAGATATTATAATATGGACATGCCATTTTATCCATAATGTGCGGGAAGTACCGGAAAAAGTTCCCGGATTTGAACTACGATAGCAGCGCACTCTACGAATCGAGGTAAGTGAATGAGATACCTGGAACACAGCGCGCGCGCATCGTTTTTTCTAACAAATACGCAATGAGTCATACAGGATACTTGCTTTTGATTGGTCGTTGCGTGCGGTCGATGCGTTGTGAACATAGATGAACATGAGATAAAGTATTAAAAAGCCCTGTTTAAGTTTTGCCTCATACTGACAAGCGTCTTTTCTAATTCAACAGAAAGAGACAAAATACCTACGGTGTAAATAATCCAAGGTGTTTTTGTATAAAATAAAATACTGATTTTTTTCACCATTAGTTAACACCGGCAGTGTAGATAGATATTATAATTACGTTTTTCACCTCAAACACAGATTTATGCTAATTTCGAAATTCCGGAACAAATATCAAAATAAATATGAAGTTCCGGTATTTTGGAGGCATATCCATATTATCCTCTACGTTTGACGTCAACGACCTTAAATCAATCTACCTACTTCCGACTTCTGGTCATAAGCCACGGAAATCACTTAAGATATGTATATCGTGTTAACAATATGAACACAAAAAATTTGGATTGAATTTTTTTACTGTTTTCCCCATCAATTACGAAAGTTTGAAAGGAGAGGTTTAATTTTAAGGTTAACTAACATACGACTTAGAATACAAGATAAAACAAATAACTTTTATGACTTCAATAAAATCAGATTAGAGCAGTTCTTGTGACGACCTCCAGTCTCAAAGGGAAGATCTTCCACCGAGCAGGTGATATTGCTCGGTAGACCGACGGTCCGAACGTTGTTATTCGGAACTTGTATATATGCGCTTTATCTTGAAAATGTCGTAAGCGAGTTTTTTCTTTTTTTTTTTTTTTCCCTACCTAAGCTGAGAGCCTTGAGAGGCTATTTCAGCGTAACCCTAACTTTTGTAGGTGAGCTCACGGGGCTCAAACCGGAGAGTTGCTAACACGAACCCTAGCAAGAGCCGTGCTTCGCAGAATCTACCACCAGATCGGAAACGCGACCCACTGAGAAGATCCGGCGAGAAACTCAGTGGGCTGTGTCTGAGAGTTAATTTACTCGTCGAGCCCTTCGTCGCAAGCGACGGGTTCGACGAGAACGGTGACCGGTGCTTGAAGTACCTAGAAGCACCGTTAGTGGATCGGGAGGATCCGAGATGACGTGTTTTGGGCGACGTTGACTGCTTTCCATTCTGTCAGCAGGATCGGGAATGTAGTTACCGGCGGCCACGATGAGGGGGTTCTCATGTCGTGCCGCTTTATCGAAGTGGCGCATCGACGCCGACTGTAGATACTTACTGATGGACTCTAAGTCCAGGTCGTCATGGAGGTCGACGTTCCTGACGAACCACGGGGCTCCGACGGCTATCCTGCAAAAACGGGATTGAATAATTTGGAATGATTTTAAGTGAGTGCGGGCCGCGTGAGCGAACACTACACTTGCATAGGTCATGACGGGGCGTATGGAAGTTTTGTAGAGTGTCACCTTATTTCTAAGGGACATTTTACTTCGCCTACATATCATCGGGTAGAGACGTCCTAGAATGAAGGCGGCACGGTCGCGTACCGTCTTGATGTGCGGGCGGAATGTCATCCTACTGTCGAGGGTGACGCCTAAATATTTGACCTTCGGGGCCCACGGTATGGGCTGGTCGAACATCGTGATTGGGCGAATGGCGGGGCGGAGGTGTTGACGCGCCTAGTCGGGAGGGGGATGCTCAGCGTGATGTTCGGAGGGCGACCCCTTTTGAAGAGCACCGCTGTGCTTTTCGTGGGGTTGATGTCGATGCGCCACTTCCGGAACCACTGTCCCATGGTGGTAGCTGCGGTCTGAAGTCGTCGATGAAGCAACGCCTTCTTCCTACACGAGTAGTAGATGGCGGTGTCATCGGCGAAGAGCGCCAGATGGGTCTCCGGAGACCGGGGTATATCATTGATATACAAACTAAATAGTAACGGGGAGAGGGCGGAGCCTTACGGGACTCCGGCTGCGACGTGGCGGGGCCGGGAACGCGTTCCCTCGACTCGATATCCGAACGAACGGTTCGACAAGTAGTCTCGTATGATGAGCACGAGTCTGTCTGGCACTCCCATGTTATACAGTTTGTATATCAACCCGTTGTGCCAGACTTTGTCGAACGCCTTCGCTATATCGAAGAAGAGGGCTCCTGTCGGGATTCGTAAGCGAGATTCAGGCATCTGTCAATTATCTTGCGTTGTATGATGGCTACCCGCCACATCACTCCCCTCCGAGACCGGAGGTCATGTCATTTAGTTAGTGTTGTCCGTGCTGAGATTAGCTTGCAAGTGCCAGTGCTGCTCGAAGTCTGCGGTGAGTCGAGACTGAGCTTGAATGCTGCGCGATGAGGCAGTGTAGGTGCGTGCCGTAGGACCAGGAAGCGCGGTGAGTCGGCTGCGATGATCCTGTTGAGGCTGCGATGCTGGCTTGCTGTGGGACGACTGTCAATGACGTGCTTTTTATCTGCGAGAATGCGGGGATTGTGGTAGCCGAAGTTCTTGATACGCTGATGATGAATCAGAAGGTTGCGTGTTCACATCACGTCGGGGTCACCAGTTTGTAGGGATATATACGACAAAGGGAAGATCTTCCACCGAGCGGTGACATTGCTCGGTAGACCGACGGTCCGAACGTTGTTATTCGGAACTTGTATATATGCGCTTTATCTTGAAAATGTCGTAAGCGAGATTCAGGCATCTGTCAATTATCTTGCGTTGTATGATGGCTACCCGCCACAACGACGATATTACATCAAGTTAATGAGTTCAAATGAAACACATTTCCCACTGATACAAATATTAGTGTAGACTGCTGTAGATGTAGATTATTGTAGATCGATCATATTTTGTCGTGTGCAACAGTTCCTACCACACTCTCTGATGACCAAAAATAATATCGCAACTGTTAATTATCTGCGTCCTCATTAACCACGTTTGATCGGAATCTTACTGCTGATCTTTGTATCACTCAGCCCACAGCTGCCTCTGCGCTGCTCGGTCTCATTGTAACGTACTATCAATTATTATTTTCAACGTAACAAGTTCTATATTTTTTTGTAAACAAAGAATTATTTTTTTAATCCACATTTTGTTATCAATAGGTTGTCATTGAAATAGATGACAAAAAAAATTGAAAATGTTCGATTCCTGTTAACATTTTGTGAAAATTCCAACGACCATAAATAAATGGCGGGAAACTCGGGAATTCCATTCACCTTGTAAAAAAATTGTTAAACGAACAGAGAAGACAATCAACTCGCCAGTTTTGTTTTACAGCTGTGCCCGAGCGCTGCTGAAGAGTGCTGTAAAAAATTTAAAAAAAAGAACGGACTGAATTTCGATCGGGCGACAAACGAGTTTTGTTTAAACGTTTCTTTTTTGAAACCGGATGTTCAGATCGATCCGTATTATTAGTACAAATAAAAGAGAGATTGAATAAAAAACGCGTCATGGTAGCATATTCATATAGGGTGTAATGAGACCGTTCGTGGAACAATCTACAACAGAATCGGAAAGGAATCTTGTTTTGCAAAACTATTTTTAAATTATTACAACATATTAAATGTTGAAATTTATACCAATAGCATTATTACGAGTATAA
Source organism: Bombyx mandarina (assembly GCF_030267445.1). Classification (NCBI taxonomy): domain Eukaryota; kingdom Metazoa; phylum Arthropoda; class Insecta; order Lepidoptera; family Bombycidae; genus Bombyx; species Bombyx mandarina. The sequence continues at coordinate 19,212,853 of NC_143208.1, read as the reverse complement.
TGTATTTAAATTATATTAATTGTGTATAAAATTTCAGTTCATAGCTCTATTTGTATTATTCATCGGATTTCTTTATAAAATGGATAATTTCCTTGATGCGCCCTAGATTTAAATAAATTAATTTGATAACATTTTTGCAATGGAAGATACCTTGCCACTTGGTAAGGACAGATGGCCGAGAATAAGGGCTTGGTCTGGAGAGGAAGGTTTGCTATTGCTGTTTTCCCAAGCACAATGTTGGATTACCTCCTGACCCAAAAAAAAATGTATTACTAAAATATCTTCCAGGTAAAGTATTTTAAACACATAACAATTAAGTTAATAATAAAAGCTAGTACCGCATATGAGCGTTGATTGCCCGACCGGACATTTCTACACCATTCATTATATTGAATACGACATATAATCTTGTATTTAGTAATTTTAACACAATAGAAAATATTGTACCCTTTTACTAGCGAATAAATTAATTATTCACTAATTTAATTTCGCATATAAACATATAGACTAGCTCTTAGAATACCTCTTTCTTTCGAAGGGTAAACTTGAAAAATAATGTGGTACTCGGGCATTGTAGTTTTTTTTTATTGCTTAGATGGATGGACGAGCTCATAGCCCACCTGATGTTAAGTGGTTACTGGAGCCCATAGACATCTACAACGTAAATGCGCCCCCCACCTCGAGATATAAGTTCTAAGGTCTCAGTGTAGTTACAACGGCTACCCCACCCTTCGAACCGAAACGCATTACTGCTTCACGGCGGAAATAAGCGGGGTGGTGGTACCTACCCGTGCGGACTCCCAAGAGGTCCTACCACCAGTGATTACGCAAATTATAATTTTGCAGGTTTTTGATTTTTTATTACACGATGTTATTCCTTCACCGTGGAAGTCAATCGTGAATATTTGTTGAGTACGTATTTCATTAGAAAAATTGGTACCCGTCTGCGGGATTCGAACTCCGGCGCATCGCTTCATACGAATGCACCGGACGTCTTATCCTTTAGGCCACGACGACTTCAAATTTAGTTACCTCGACAATGAATAGGTGAAAACTCCTTTCTATTGACTACATAAGGACATTTCGATAGGTTGAATATTTTCAGAGTAGTGACATCTCTTGACGACGAAGTCAAACAAAAGTGTGTTCGTTTGGTTTTTAATATTTAAAACTTACTTTTGCAAATAGTATGTATACATATTATTATATAAATTGTATTATTGCGCCTTCACTAATTACTTAATATTACCTTCTTTTTAATGCACACGCAGCGTAACAATGTGTATTGTAAAGCATGTGGTCTAGCAGTTAGTTTCCCTTTATTTAAAATACTAGCTTTTGCCCGCGACTTCGTCCGCGTGGAATAGTTACTTTGGCATAACGCTAAATTTTACCCACCTCTTCATTTACGTAGAAAGTGAAAATATTTTTGAATAATAGAATGTTAAGGAGCTATTTAAGGTACCAAAATCATGCTTTTTCGCCGACTTCAAAAGAGGAAGTTATCATATTCGACCATAATTTTTTATCTATGTATGTTCACCGATTTCTCGAGAATGCTTGAACTGATTCCGATAAAAAAAATTGGAAAGGTAGACTTCCCAAATGGTACTGTAATGATTAAGATCTGATGGGATTCTGGAGAAATCTAGAAAAATCTGTAATTGTCAAAGTCTATCTTGAAGTGATTTAGGTGTTTCAATGTTGTAATGAATAACGTATTTATTTGGATAAGGATTAATATCATCTTTATAAAAACACCTTCACAAATGCCCCCGATCACCCTCTTCGGCCAACCTATACCCTGGGCCAGGAAGGTCAAGTACCTGGGAGTCACCCTGGATGCATCCATGACATTCCGCCCGCATATAAAAACAGTTCGTGACCGTGCCGCATTTATTCTCGGCAGACTCTATCCCATGATCTGTAAGCGGAGTAAAATGTCCCTTCGGAACAAGGTAACACTTTACAAAACTTGCATAAGGCCCGTCATGACTTACGCGAGTGTGGTGTTCGCTCACGCGGCCCGCACACACATAGACACCCTCCAATCCCTACAATCCCGCTTCTGCAGGTTGGCCGTCGGGGCTCCGTGGTTCGTGAGGAACGTCGACCTACACGACGACCTGGGCCTCGAATCGATCCGCAAACACATGAAGTCAGTGTCGGTACATTACTTCGATAAGGCTATGCGTCATGATAATCGCCTTATCGTTGCCGCCGCTGATTACTCCCCGAATCCTGATCACGCAGGAGCAAGTCGCCCTAGACACGTCCTTACGGATCCATCAGATCCAATAACTCTTGCATTAGATACCTTCAGCTCTAACACTAGGAGCAGGCTGAGGAACCCCGGTAACCGTACTCGTCGAACTTGACAAAGAGGTCAACGTGTAACCTAACCCGTGCATCAGCCCGCTGAGTTTCTCGTCGAGTCTTTTCAGTGGGTCGCGATTCCGATCCGGTAGTAGATTCATTCGCGAAGCAATTGCTTTTGAGTTGTTAGGTCTCCTTCGGAGGCGCTCGGGCAGTTGTTAGCAAATCCCATCCCTCCTGGTTGAGCCTTTGCTCGCCCACCTGTCCTGGTGAAGCTGGAAAGGCCTCTGGGCCACTAGTAATCTTTCAATCATAATAAAAAAACCTTCACAAATAATGCTTTATTTTAGAACAAATTTGTTTAACATAAAAAACGTTATATAGTGAGTCAACCTTAATATACTTAGTCTGGCCATATGTACTGTTACAATTAAAAATAAACAAAATATTACATTTGAATTTGGAATCTGTAATTTTTATATGATTGCTCATTGAGTTTTCTCATTTTGGCGCCAATACATTGTACAATATTTTGCGATATTAAAATGGAGTGGGGTGATAAAGAGAACCGAATCGCTGTGATTGCATTACACAAAATAGGTATGGAGCCAAATGCAATTTTTAAAACTCTCTATACGCGTGGTATTAGTAAAATGTTTGTGTACCGGGCTATTAATAGGTGCAAAGATCTGGCTGTCCACGTAGTGTTCGTACGAAAAAGGTGGTCAAAGCAGTAAGGGAAAGAATTCGAAGAAATCCTGTCCGAAACGAAGAAATCCTGTCCGAAAGCAAAATATTTTATCTCGGGAGATGAAGATAGCACCTAGAACCATGTCGCGTATTTTAAAAGATGACTTAGAACTTGCAGCTTATAAGGGACGTACCTACTGGTCATTTCTTGACTGATCATTTAAAAGAGAATAGGGTGGTAAAATCGAAACAACTACTGAAGCGGTACGCAAAGGGAGGTCATAGAAATTTTTTGTTTACGGATGAGAATTTTTTTACAATTGAGCAACATTTTAACAAACCAAATGACCGTAAGCTCTAAGGAAGCTTCCCAATTAGTAGACAGAGTGCAACGTGGGCACTATCCGACTTCAGTGATGGTTTGGTGGGGTATTAGCTATGAAGGAGTGACTGAGCCATACTTTTGTGAAAAAGGTATCAAAATATCGGCACAAGTGTATCAAGATACCATTCTTGAGAAGGTAGTGAAGCCCCTTAACAACACCATGTTCAATAATCAAGAATGGTCCTTCCAGCAAGATTCGGCGCCAGGTCATAAAGCTCGGTCTACGCAGTCTTGGTTGGAAACGAACGTTTCGGACTTCATCAGAGCTGAAGACTGGCCGTCGTCTAGTCCCGATCTTAATCCGCTGAATTATGATTTATGGTCAATTTTAGAGAGTACGGCTTGTTCTAAACGCCATGATAATTTGGAGTCCCTACAACAATCCGTATGATTGGCAGTGAAAAATTTTCCCATGAAAAGAGTGCGTGCTTCTATTGATAACTGGCCTCAACGTTTAAAGGACTGTAGTGCAGCCAATGGAGACCACTTTGAATAAGCTTTTTATACTTTAAATTGTTTTATATTTATGTATTAAACTAACACACTGTAAAAGTAATAAATGTTATTTGCAATAGATTTTCTTTCCTTTGTAACAGTATTAATGGCCAGACTAAGTAGACATATGCTGTCGCGGACTTTTTTTAAATCTTTTAAAGGTTAACAATTTTTTCATACATTATTATAGCGAAATTTTAACCATCCTTTTTGAGAGCTTCCGCAGCGTGCGCTGCGTAAGCTCTCAAAAAGCTTATTTGTAAATTACGATATGTAGTAGTAAAAGTTACAATAACAATAAGTAAATATGTCATCAAAAAGAATCGTCGAATCAGAATCAAGAAACAGAAAGGAATATGAAATAACGATTTAAACATTTTACTCGTGAATTTTTATTCCAAACAGCGGTTGTCTCTCATGCTCTATTTGTGGAGGTTAGAGGGTAGAATCGAATTTTTAAGATTGTTCTTCTTGCACATTCGTATTTCCTCTTAGCATCGGTGGACCTTCGTTTTATAAGAAGTTGCATCTTTTGTTAAAACTTGTCCCAATAGATACACCAAGATGTCTAATGTAGCAAATAGAAATCGACGCGACAATAAACTATGTTTTCCAAAATTCGCGTATCAAATAATGACAAAGCATACACGCTGCTTTTAACTTATGTAATAACACATTTTCACTATGCTTAGCGAATGAATGATTTCTTTCTTTCTTTCTTTATTTGCTCATCGAAGTTAATAAAGAATATAATAAGACGTTCGCATCAACGATGGAGTAGATAGAGTGCATCTTGAATAATTCAAGTATCACTCAGATTATCATGTTACAATACCTTTAAAACCTTCTTTATCTTTATTACAGAATAACCGTTGTTCGAAATTACGTAAGATGTGAGATATTTGAAAGGTAAAAAATAATAAAGGTGACATTTTAATTAGTTTAAATTACATCTATGACATGTGAAAACAAAAGAAAATACCAACTATCTTTTGCCTTCATCAGTCTGCTGTTCTTAAATCCGGTTTCACTCATCTATGAAGACATTGTTTGGCAGGGAATTGTTTTAGACACTTAAAGAGAAGATGGTTTTATTTGTCTAGGAAGAGCTCGGGTATAGTGGGTTTTTCAACCACAACTTTAATCCAACATAAAGAATACAACGATTTTTTTAAATAATATAAATCTTAGTCAATATTAATCTTGACTTAGCTTCGAAACCTTATTTCCGTTGCTGTAGTAACCGATGACACTACAAACATGTCTGTTAAAATAGGTAATATGAATTGAATATAAATGTGATCTTGAATTACGTACATTGCATGCACGTAATTATTGAGTCCACAATCGTCTTTTTAATAATTATATCAACTGCAGGACATGAAACACAGCACATAAATGTTCCACTACGGTGTACAGACCTGTTGGCGTGTTTCATCTAGCTTGTTCTTGCGACTTTTGACTAGGATGCTTATTTGGTTCACGGGTGCTCCTAATCTTAATTCTAAATTATAGACTATGTAAACAACAAAGGTAACTAGTGACAAAGTTGAAATGACACATACACACTCACCCGGCCAATGTCGATTTAAATATGTAATGACCAATCGATCGATTCTAGGTCACTAATTAGATAAATCTAACTTATTTCCAAGGTCAACCTTCATTGCACATAAATCGCGCATCTAGCTTGCGCCAGTATGCGTGCATGTGCATATTGATGTTAATGTAGAACATGCTTTTTTTAATTGAACTTTAGTATATAAAAATTTTTTTTATTAGGTTTGTTATGTTGGACTCAATTTTGAATTTATAAAACAGTAAATTTACATAAATATATTCTACCGATTTTCTTGTTCTTTTTGTTAAATAACTATTGACGAGTTTAAGTTTTGTCAATTTTTTTAAATATGTGTTATACTAGTTGTATACTAATATATATAGTATACTAATAGAATAGAATTCAATATAGAATGTGATTTATATTAAACTAATCTCAGTCTTGAGGTATCACTGATTATGATCGAATTTTGATCTTTGGGCGAACCCTAGTATTACAAATGATGTTCATAATTACCGTAGCATCCTTCATCAGAAATTATTTTGTTTAGAAAATTGTTACACGTACAAATATTATGGAAAAAAACTAGATACGTCGCACAAGTACCGCTTAATTTTACTAATTTTTTGACTTAGTACGGATCGATATTGGATTAAAACTTAATGATTCAGAATACAGTGAACATAAGGACGGAATCTCTGTCATCATAACATTTAAATGCTATGTAACTGTAGCCTCTTCCTGTAATTCAGACCACGACAAAGCAGTTGTTTCACATAATTGATCGGATCGTAAACTTCTTGTAATAAAATAAATATAAATCGGTACTGCTTATTACATATTAACCTAACCTAACGGCCGTCTGGTGTAGTGGTAAGTGACATGGTCACTACACAAGGGGGTCGCGGGTCCGAATCCCGCCAAGGGAAGAATACTTGTATGATAAATATCAAAATGACTTTTCCAGGGTTATGGATGTGTATTAAATATATGTATGTGTATAATAAAAATATTGCATTTTTTCCGTTATCTGGAACCTGTAACACAAGTTCTTTACGAACTTAGTACGGGACCAGTTAACGTGGCGTGATTGTTAGTAAATATTTATTTATTACAGATAGTGTATTCCGCGTTATATATTTATGTGTGTTATCAATTAACTGGTCTGTCACATCAGGAATTTAAGATCAGAGCCTAATATTCATAATGGAATAACGTGCGTTTAAAAAAAATTCTAAATGACTAACTAAAAAACAACTACTAAGACCTATATAGTTTTATTATTATTAATTAAATCGCTATTTCATCAGAAACGTAACCATCATAACACAAGTGCCGATTCGAAAATAGCTATTTAAGTCGCCTGAAATATTACGTCGCAAACAGTTATACAATACGAAGTTTCTATAGTCACATTGACCTAGAATTCAGGTGACAGCTACGCTTCGCTCTGCCCGTGAACCAGGAAGTTTTTCAAGGTTAAAGTCGAGCATGCGCCCCTTTAACCCTCGGCGATCGCACTGACTTTGTCGCGACGAGTGGCGTCAATAAAAATAACAAATAAATACCATCGTAAAACCGAACTCGTGCAATTCTTATCTTATTTTATGTTTTTAAATAGGTTTAAGCACGTTTTTGTATTGAGTTTAAATAAAAATGTTAAGAGTTAATTTCGAAATTGAAAAGAAATAGCTGTGACGTCACTAATGTTGAACTATCAGACGCTGGAACAAAGCCACGTCACGCTGCTAGCATCTTCCCTAACCGCCTGCCTACACATACATATTTCTGAGCGGTAGCGCCGGTATAAGGTATTCGAAAACAAGCCAAGAACCAATTCCAGTATGCCACCAGGCTTACTGCACCGTAATCCGTGAGCTTATAATAGAGCTATATCGACCGATATCCGATTGTAAAAAAGTTAATGTATCGAAAATTTTTCAAACATCGAAAATTAGGGGAAGATTTTGTGATGAACGCCGTGATAGTCGAGGCTACGAGTTCAACGACCATCGATGATGACCTCTATACGTACGTACTTCCTTCAAAATTATTTAAAAAAAACCTGATTATATACCCTTTAAATGAACTCACCCCTTCATCCGACGGCGACATATCCGGTAGATAGTTGTTTTGTCTAGACTTCGATCAAAATTTCCCCCTTTTGTCACCGATCGTCTCCTCTATTTAGTGAATTTCTTTGTTTCCATATTCTTTAATCACAGCTTTAATTAACTAGTTTAACTACGAACATAGTCACAAAACTATGCAAAAAGCAAAATGCTAGAAGCTGCATCTTATCTTAAGTTAACTTAAAATAATCAGATTAAACTGTGAAAGTGTTCAATGTAACTTTTAGTTCCTTATGCATTCATATGGTCGCACCAACGCTTTCCATATCTAAATAATAATCGAATTACCATATACATATAACTATTAAGTAGTCTGAATTTTATAATCGATAAATGTGCCAGCTGTGGTGCGGCCTTGGTCGCGTCCTTCGGCTTCCGTAGACGTCTCGACTACGGGTGCTATCACATTTAACGACGTAATATTAAGTGTTTATTTTTGTTGAAAACTAATTCTGAGCGAGCCTTAGGCATAATGAAAATTTTTCCTCTTGTTTTTCTTCATAACTCGAATATTTATCACAGATTTTCGTAGACTAAGTGCTACGGAAAACGCTAATATCTTGCATTTAATTCGACGAGTACGACGATTCATTTGAACTTAAAAATATAATTCATTAAGCGCTAATCATTGATGAGAACCGGCCCTGTTGTTGACTAAATATACTCTTTAGAGACAACAGTCTCTTTGACCCACATGAATGTATTGTGACTAGCCCGATTAGAGATATATTTCATTGGGCTCAAATCCAGCACAAACTAGATTACTTTCCCCAAATCGATATACTCCTGGGCACATTATGTAGTCTCCGGGAGTATGTACATATGTGTATGTACAATTTATTCACTGCTTGACTGTGTGACTATGTTAAGCGACGTAGCCCGAAGGACTGCGAGGTTGAAGTTGTAGCGGGCAGGGAACATCGCTCGTATAACTGATGGTCACTGAAGTTCTTGAGTAGCGATTACATATACTCAAGCCTCGGAACCCACATCTCAAGGTGGGTGGCGGTATTGAAGTTGGAGAAGTCTATGGGCTGCAGTAACCGCGTAACATCAGGTGGGCTGTCAGCTCGTCCACCAATCTAAGCAATGAAAAAATTATCGGAAGACGTAGCGCGGATAGGGCCTTCTCACAACTTGGACCGACGACTTGTTAGAGGTCGCGGGAGGCAATAACATACGGGCAGCGCAGGACCGGTCATAATGCGAAACTTAAAGGGAACTATATCCACCAGCTGTGGACGATTCTGGGCTGATTATGTTCAACACGATGGCCGACGTAAGTGTGCATAATAGATCCGTGGTGGTAGGATCTTTTACTGGTGGTAGGATCCCTTGTGTGTCCGCGCGGGTAGGTACCACCACCCTGCCTATTTCTGCCGTGAAGCAGTAATGCGTTTGGGTTTGAAGAGTGGGGCAGCCGTTGTATCTTTACTGAGATCTTAGAACTTATATCTCAAGGTGGGTGGCGCATTTACGTTGTAGATGTCCATGTGCTTCAGTAACCACTTAACACCAGGTGAGCTGTGAGCTGGTACACCCATCTAAGCAAGAAAAAATGAAATAAAAAACTGCCTAAAAAATTAAATGAACACACTTTCGCATTCATAACTTCAAAACTGTTCTAATTTTCTGAATACAATATTATATGTATATATAGGTATATCATAAAAATCCAAGCCAAACGGCTGATAGCACTGAAATTTCCTGACTTTGAACTTCAGGTTTTTAATTATTTTTTACTGCTACTATTACTATTTGTTAATAGTGTACTTTCATGCTAATTAGATGAATAACAATTTAGCTACTTTAGGACATCCTATGTATCAGATTGAGAAAGATTCAAGGGTAAGGGTAATTGCTTAAGCAAGCATTGGGTAAACACAAGTTAAGGAAGTCAGGGTTGAGTTCAACAGTTCAAGTTAGCACCTGAGCTGAACTGCCTGTTTCCATTAGCGCAGTAAAACTTGATACAACACCATATGTAATACTTAATTCGTTAATAATCGTAATTATAACTTCTACTTATACGGCAAACTAGGCACTTTTTTCCCTATAATCCCGAACATTGAATATGATAATTATGTAGAAATAAGATTCAACATATTTCTAAAAAAGCAACAACGTTCTAAATTATTTTAGCATCTTCGAAAAACAGAATATTTGTGCGACATTGGAATGCGAACAATGTCTTGCATTAAGATGTTCGAACCCTTAGTGGTTAATTCGCAGAAAAAAAGAATCTACTAGCTGACCTGGCAGACTTCGTAGTGCCTTAATCGATAAATAAAAGACCTAACTTTTGTATAAAATAAACTTAAAACAAACAAAAGGAATCCGTCCGACGGGAGACAAATCAAAGGAAAAACAAAATTGTTATTTTTATTTAATTACGGGCATTTTCATATTTATTTACCTTTTAAACCTTCTCTGAACTAACACAAATAATTCAAGACCAAAATTAGCCAAATCGGTCCAGCCGTTCTCGAGTTTTAGCGAGACTAACGAACAGCATTCATAGATAGATTTGTATTTGTTGAAATGTCGAAAATATATTTTTTTAAACACACACGAGGACTTAATACAGCTTTTGCTTTTATTTATTTTACAGTTTCGGGGATTTCAAAAGTTATAATTTTTATAGTCTTAGATTGACAACTAAACATTGTGTTTATAGCCATAAATAGACGACTCAACATTAGGTATGTCTGTATCCTAATTCGTATAAGATTCTAGAGTGCAAGTTCAATTTACAGGAGACCCGAGGCCACCTAAATCAAAACATGACATAAATTCCACATAAGAACACTTGCTAATTATACATTTCACCATTTATATAATAAATTATAACATTTCGCAAAAATTTGTGAAATCTAATTTAAATACCTCATAACAGATTTAAAGATAAGGTTAAATGAAATAAAAATGACTGCTGTATACACCAATTGATGACTGAAGGCAATAATAACTAATGGAATACAAATTATGATCTATATATAAATACGTGAAGCAAAAACTTTGTACCCCTTTTTACGAAAATTGCGATTTTGACGATTTTGTTTATTGTCAAAGTCTGTGGATGAGTTGAGAATAGATTGAAAATTGTTTGTCTTTATTAATATTTGTCTAAAGTATAGTCTTGGCGAAATCTGTGATTATAGAAGTATTGATAATAGGAGATTGATAATAGAATAGTGTACAAACTTATAATTTCAATTAATTATAGTCGAATTTCGACTACCGGGAGTCCACTAGTATACATAAATATGTCAAAAAATTTATGTTATTTTTCTACCTTCAACTGAACTAAAATACGTCCATTTTTACTGGTGGTAGGACATCTTGTGAGTCCGCACGGGTAGGTACCACCACCAGGGACGTCTTAAACTAGGCTGGGGCCCTTGGGCACACAAGAATTTGAGGCCCTTTTGGAAAGTAAAAAAAGGGAATTATAATAACATTTTTTTACTGAGTATGACCATTTGTTATAGGTAATCAAATACAGTATGATATAATAATATTAATTATATTAGAATGCTGCTTGTTTTTTGGTTACGATTACGATAATGGTTTCTTTCGGGATTTCTGTTGAGCAAAATATTCCTTTATCTTTTTAATACTAACGGCAGCCGTTGTAACTATACTGAGACCTTAGAACTTATATCTCAAGGTGGGTGGCACATTTACGTTGTAGATGTCTATGGGTTTCAGTAACCACTTAACATCAGGTGGGCTGTGAGCTCGTCCAACCAAATCAGTAATAAAAAAAAAATTTTGTAGTGTAGTCTAGGGTATTCCGAATTTCATAATGGACAAAAACATCGAACAAAAAGTTTGTCTTCAAATTTGCAGCATTAATGGAAATTCGTGTTCGGAGTCACCTAAAGTGTTACAGTGACAGTCAACTTTATAAAACACACATGCTTATGATGGATATAAAGGATCCAAAAGCGGTCGAGATTTGATGGAAGACGTGCCTCATTCTGATAAGTCATCAACGTTTGCAGCTGATGTTAACATCGCAAGTTTGAGAGAGATCGCTGCCGAACTTTTTATGTTTCACGAGTCGCTTTGTAGCATTTTAAACAATCATTTCGGTATGAAACATGTTGCTGCTTGGCTAGTTCCAAAAGACCTGAAAACCCCCCTGAAAACAGTCCCAGGACATTCTAGAACGAGTCAATCAACATTCACGAAACGCATTGTTACTTTGACATGAAAACTAGTCAACAAGCTTTGCAGTGGCGCTTTCCAATTGGAACGAAACCGAAAAAACCACGTCAGAGTCGATCAAAAATCAAGGTCATGTTGATTGTTTTCTTTGACAATCGCGGTGTTGTGCACTCGGGATTCATGCAGAACGATTAAACGGAAAAAAGAATACTATTTCAGCGTTCAGTTCACTACAGTCCACATTGCTATCGACACAGCCGAGGATAGGCAGGAATGGCGCGGGATAATCCAGGAGAAAATTGTCAGAGGTGGCCACGACCATCAGCATTGAGAATTATCGAGGCAGGGAGGAGGATTTGAGCGTTATGAGGCGTTTACGAGAAAAAATTCAACGAAAAAGGTCTTAGGTTTTGCGCCAAGATAACACGTCTTCTCACAAGGCTACAATTGTGAAGAAAGTTTTGATCAAAAAGTTAATATATACCATCGAGCAACCAGCTTATTAACCAGATATGGCTCCAGTCGACTTCTTTCTTTCTCCTAAATTCAAAATTTCATTCGGTAAAAGAGATAAAGGATAATTCGCGGCGAGAACTGAACTCAATTGCGGAAAAAGCGTTAAAAAATGTTTTGATAATCGGATTACTCGTTGGCGTAAGTGTATCGTTTCTGAAAAAGCATTCTTTGAAGGTGATAAAATAAATTTGGATGAATAACTAATCTTTCGTGTATTATTATTGTATATATGTAATATTTATTGATCTTTTCCCGGTATTTTCTGACAGTAGTACAATGTGCTGTTGTTGTCTAGTCGGTAGCTTAATGCAAACATTACTAGTTTCGCTTCACCGCATCTATTCTTTAGATTATTGAGCTATTTAATAGTCAAAATTATCACAGTAGAAGCCTTATGTTGAAGAATCCTTATTTCACTTACCGAAAGCCTCTGGGTTTTGAGCCGTCTAACAAATTGTCACAATTTTAGTACTAGTTTTTGTGTAGCTACATATTTATTATTCACAAAGTTATTTGTGTATCATAATATTTTTATATTTTTGCTTCTTGATGTTTATATACTTAAGGCCAAAATGTATACTTTCATTGAGATATTGCCATTTGTTTATTTTTCCATTACTATATACTGACTAGATAAGTATTTTATTACATGTTAACGTTGATACAATATTAAGCTTTGACCTCATTTCTCAAAGCGTCATTGAGTACTCCGTTCATTTAACGCTAACATCAGATTATTGACTCATTTTTATCACTAGAAAAAATCTACGATGAACATAGGCTCACACAAATCAAACTTAAGCTATATTTTCAAAACGTCTCATTAATAATAGCAGCTTAGCCGGTAATTAATCAGAAATACTAACATTTTAACATCCATGCACAAAGAGTTCGATTTCACTTACCTATCTAAAGTCGGCTCTGTGGGATGAACACAGCAAACTAGATAGACAATGCAGCATCGTCTGAGCTTCATTGGCAACCATAAAACTGCCATTTCTGCCATTGCAACCGCCACAAACTTACCATTTCATGTGCACCTGATCGCCTACGAGCCTAATGAGCACCATGAGGTTAATGCTAACACCAGTCTTGAGACAAGTGATCTACGTTAAGCTTTGCATAGAATAGCGACTGTTTTAGGCAGGAAGAACAATCTTGGTTTAAATTAAATATTAAAAAACATAGTGCTTAACTTCTTTCAGAATATCATTACGAGGAAAACACAGCCCATTTCAATTTAGATGAGCTTTTAATATGTTAGTCTCGGTTCTTAAAATTTAAATATATTCTTTGTTTGAATTCATCCAATCCAATGTCTGCTGAAGTGAATTCACGCGTTCCAAATTTTTCTAAATCGAGAATAGAATTGTTAGCAAATTCAGTAGGTACCTAAGGCAATGCATTAACATATAAGAAACAAGAAGATAAGCGAGGACTTCATACTGCTACTTAGTGGATCTGAATTAAAGTAAAAGCTGTTGATCTTAAGCGGCCATTTTGAAAAGAACAGATTAAACCAATCTTATCCAATCCAATCTACTTCCAGATAGTTGACACTCCGAAAGAGTGTTCCATTATGATTGAAACTACGAATTGATCGTCACTAATTATTGCTTGCACTAATGGCATTGCTGAAGTCCATGGGCGATGGTAACCACTTACCATCAGGTGGGCCGTACGCTCGTCTGCCTACAAAGACAATAAAAAAAAATCGCTAAACTTTCGATTTTAGTTTAAGCCACGATTGATATAACTAACTTGTCTTAGTGAACAGAAGATTAGAATAAGATAAGAAGGATAAGATTCGAAACGCCTTCTGTGGAGTCGACTATCAGTGATGAAGAAAGGTCTCTTGCATTTACTCCATAGAAATACAGTCGCCTGTTTCGTCCCTCGACCGTCATTCAGAAGCAAATTATTTTAACTATACAAGATACCGACACAGCCGCCATTTTTTGGTACCATGAATTACTTCTTAAACGAATTGAGAACCTTTAAAGTTAGGAAAATTTCCCAGAAATTCATCAGACAGAGTGAAATAAGTAAATATTACAAGAATTAAAAGCAACTGGAATAACCAATATTTAACCTTATTAGCTTCTTGCTTTTTTTAATTAAAATTGTGAGCAGTTGTCAATTCGTGTTCGTTTGAAACAATATCTAAACATATAAACTTAAAATGCCTATAAGTCAAGTTCCGCAGCACTCGCGCTTGCCCTATAGTAGATTTTGTTCGCGAGTAAAACGTTCATAGTGAGCTATCGTTGATTCATTTAGCTAAGAGATGGCGCCACCGTACTGTTTAGATCACCTTCGAAACAAGGGCGGATCCAGCTTTGGCACCAGGAGGGGGTCACATAGTCAAATTTAGATGCGTTCGTTCCGAAACGTTTGCCATTATACAAAGTTATTATATTATATTAAATTAATTAAATATTGAAGGTATGTAGTTACATAAAATCTGTATGGTGACAAAATATATAAATAAAATCATTATATTCAATTAGTGGTCCACCTAAGTCCTGGAACCAGCTCAGGGGGTGGTCATGACCCCCATGACCCCCCCCCTGGATCCGCCATTGCTTCGAAATTTTCTCATACGAACATAAAGATGAAAATCAACTAGAATATCTGACAAATTATCAAGTCACAACCTAACATCTTAATTAAGATTCTATTGAAAAATGTTCTTCCTTTTTATTTATGTGATCAGAGGTGCATAACATGTTGTATTTATATTGTGTTGACGTTTAGCTTTGACCGCTTGCATATTAATTTAATTGTTTTAATTAAAAGAGCAACATATAATCGAAGAGCATTGTTTAGAGTTAGACAATCTACCCACGTCTTATGCCAAGTTGAATCTATTAATTCACACATCATGACGCACGCAAAACAGATTTACTCACAAATTTTGTGACAATTTGGTAATATAATTCGTTTAGCAGTCAACGGGGCGGCTGTGTAATGCAATGCTGATTTTTTGGTTCGGACGTTTTACAATTCATATATGTTTGGCCTTCGACTTTGATCTGGCAAAAACATTGGTGAAATAATACCGTCCTTGGCGGTGCAAGACATCTGATAACCCAGTGGCCTTCTTGTATAAAACGCTTTGCTATCAACATAATGGATTTGAAAGTATTGTTGAACGAGGACCAACTAAATACAATGAGCGAATTGTCATTTTGTGTTGATAAATCTTTTTCAATATAATTCGTGGTTGATACTAAGATCAAAAGGTTTGCGTTTAGTTACAAAATCAACAGTATATGTTGTTTTTATAAAAAAGCCACCGCCAAAATTAGCAAGCCGAACAGTACTCACTGCAAGCACTTCAGAAAAACCAAATGTTATGGTACGCACCCAATGTCTGCCTTGCCTTTCACGCCTGCACTCCACTAGTGCTATAAAAGTATTATGGCATCTTCTGGTCTATGAATTTTAGTTAAATGAGCTTCGAGTTGAGGGATGTTGTACGTTATTGTAAAATATGATAAGACAATAATTAATTTATATTATAGATCACGAATTATACCGGATTAATATTTTCAATGTTTGAAAAGCACTGTGCTCGTTAATTAAAATATTTTAATTTATTATTTCAGATTCAAAGAAGAACCGTATTCACCACCGCTCGGAAACTCTCCAGGTATTGTGTTTTTCTTTCGTATTTTGAAACTTTATTTTTTGAAGTTATACTTTTTTAGGCGCGTTATAAAAAATTGATGAGAGTGAAATTTTACGATGCGCGCGCACTGTGACACAAAATTAACAGAATGAAGTTGCCCACTAAATCGCTCATTACAATACGACTGACGTAACTTGGCGAGTCTGAATATAGCCGCAGGTGAACTTACCGTACCGAGAATTACCGAATTTATACGATGTCA
Source organism: Bombyx mandarina (assembly GCF_030267445.1). Classification (NCBI taxonomy): domain Eukaryota; kingdom Metazoa; phylum Arthropoda; class Insecta; order Lepidoptera; family Bombycidae; genus Bombyx; species Bombyx mandarina. Next base: position 19,196,689 of record NC_143208.1, on the reverse strand, counting down.
AGAAAAGGGATGTCCAATATGCGTGTTTGAGGATGTTGTTTAATCGATTTTTTTCAAATTAATTAAAATTGAAATAAAAAAAAGAAATAAATTTAATAAAAATAAAGTATAACTTCTTACGCGCGTACATAAGTACACGCACCCTTTTTTTATTACGTCCGCACTTTGCTAGTCTCATGTTTTGTAATGAGGTCAGAATAGATAATGCAGTGTTTTAAGTGAAATGCGATGATTTATAAATTTTCCAGGAATATACTTAGTGTATGTAATTCGCATTTAATATCATGTAAAAAAAATTGTTTGATAGTAGACGGTAGCATTTTTGTTGATGGGCTCCGAAACCCTTTAATCAAAGACTTATAGAAGTCGCCGCGGCACGCGGGATACTCGTAATGAGCTATGCGACTGTGTCTGTGATCAAATAATTTATATCCTGCATGCAGATATAAATTGCATGCAGATATAAATTATTCTAATGAAATACTTAACTGCCATTTATTATATTCACGAATACTTTTACGAAGAAGCAATAATATCTTGTAATCACTACATAGTATAAAACAAAGTCGCTTTCTTTGTCCCTATATCTGTGTGTCCCTATGTATGCTTAAATCTTTAAAACTACGCAACGGATTTTGATGCGTTTTTTTTAAACTATAGAGTGATTGAAGAGGAAGGTTTATTTGTAAATAACATCAATTAAATAGTGGAGAAATCAATAATAAATTACAGTTTCCGAAGCAAAGCGAGGGCGGATCGCTAGTAAAAATTAAACCAGTAAAAATCATAATTTGCGTTATTGCTAGGTATTTTGAGTTAGGAGCCACTACTTACTTACTTTCTCCGCTAAGTGCTTAATGCCTTTAGCTAAAGGCTTCTTCTTTTAGTGTCGGTTTTTGAATAGGAACTCCGGGAAGAGTGATACAAGAGTGTTTTAGTATTCAATTTTCAGTATCGGGGAGCTAGTACCAAACGGAAATTTTGCTTAAGCTTGCTTGCTGATTTTGAAGGTTTTTTGAGGTGAAGTGATTAGTACAAGTCAACTCACAAGAGACCTCGACTATCGCGCGGTTCCTAAGAGTTTCCTGAGAGCTTAACTCTAGAATGTAACAAAATTCCAACTTTATTAAGCTTCATTATTTCTACGATCACAGTAATTCCCTTAAGAATTGCGATGCGGAATATTGAAACTTTACTTATTACATTATTATCTGTTTAAAAGTTATCTACAGGCTGTTTAATTATTTATGAGCTTCAAATAAACACAGCATGTCATGGTCTACCTTTAAGGAAAACGGAAATAAAATCATAGAAATTAGCACTCAAAAGTGAAATGTCTATAGCATATACAGGGTGTCCCAAAAAATAGTATCAAGCCGAAATCCAAAGGTAGGGCATCACAAGGGCTATCCGAATCACACTTCCGTGTATGTTCCACGATTTTTAATAGTTTTCGAATTATTTATTTTTTTAATAATTTCTGTGTTAAGTCACTTTTTTGGTCACTGTGGCGCGAATAGTTAAGGTACGTGACTAATATATTTTTTTAATTAGATTAACACTAGGACTAGCTGATTCAGAAGTATTTCGATCCCTTGTAGTAGTAGTAGTATTTCCAGGCCTACACATGCGGATACGGACGTATCGACGGGATTTTTTTCCTACTCATTTTCTGGTAGCCTAAGGGACTATTCCAGTTACGCGCGGACGGGTAGGTGAGCTCACGGGCTCAACCTGAAAGAATTTGCTAACACTAGCCCTAGCAAGAACAGCATGCTGAATCTACCACCGGATCGGAATCGCGATCCACTGAGAAGATCCGGCGAGAAACTCAGTGGGCTGTTTCTAAGGGAAGGTGTGTCTTATCCTTTTGGCAATGACTACTTTATTTCCACGCGACTAAGTGTAGGTATTAGGTATTAACCTCGAGAATAAACGAGAAATTTCTTGATTCTAGTTTAAGGGGCAATCTATTTACATATTGAATATAATGCACACAGCTAGGATAGGGAGTACCGGGAGTCTCAACGGATATCAACCATCACTCCGATTTTTATCGCGAAAAAGTCGTATGTTCTCGATGTACAATATAATCGAGATCTCGACTCTAACCAAAACAGCTACTAACATACGCGACAATAAAATTGATTTTGAACGTGTTTAATATGATTCAGCAAATGAGCTCGAATCTTCAGCAATCAGTTCCAGATTTTTCTAATTTATTGATTCAAGTTCACTCAGTGATAGGTACTAACTTTAAAAATAATAACAGAAAGAATAAATCGGGTAATGTAATATTAATCCCAATTTATCGATTTAAGTTATCGAACGATCTTACAAGACAGCCAGCCTATCCGCTAATGGTACTTCTTTGCAAAACCTCCTGTCCATCTTCAAGTGAATTCAAACGTTATTTCGAAGCAGCTAAACTATATTTTTTTAAAACAACTCCGGGAAACACGTTTGATTAGATGCTAACACAAGCACGTTATTTGACATAAGATTACGCACCTTCGAAGTTTGCTTTAAAGTTTATTTTAGTGTGTACGATAATTGTTAAAGCTGCAGTTCAGTTCAGCGACCCGCACTTTGCTTCCTGAGCCGAGTTTTAAAACAATAGTGTTGTATCGATACTTTTCGTCGAAATCGATAACAATCTAGAAATTGTACGGTGATGTAAATTTGGACTACTCATCGACTAATTAATAAATTAGCTCTATTTTTCAAATATCATTTTAAAATGAAAAAAAAAAGATCTAAAAGAAATTGGTCTATCAAATCACAATAATATATTATGAACAATATAGTTAAAGATTAGTCGTATTAATCGATTTCTTTATTTCAATTATTTGCGTGGGCGGGAATCGATTCTTTGGTATAGATTTTTAAGCAACAGTTTTTTCATCAATCGCTTTTACGAGTGTTTATAAATTGGACCATAGGACGAAAATGTAAAGGTAAACAGCTACTTAAATATAAATTTAAATTTCATCGATAAATAAATCAGCACAGACTCACGACAGCCCTATCCCAACACAAGTTTTTAAATGGCGTGCGGTAGGCTAGCGCTGTTTTATTAGGTTTTATGATCGGTAATCCTTAGAAACGCTGGGTTTGCTGTGATTAACCAAGCAAAAGGCTGTAAATACACAAACCATGTCTATCTGCGTCAATAGATTTACACAGCATCATAAATTTTGTTTAAATCATGACGCGACGTACGACAAACAAATTTAATGTAGTTTTGGTGTTAAAATTAAATGTAAATTATAATTGGATGCGGTTATGTAAGAAGGGTCCAACACACGCAATATTAGAGCGTAGTTATTGAAGAGCTGACATTAGATGTCCATAGATTTATGTAGCTTTGGAACGACGGTGTATTAAATTTATTTCTTAGTTTATTGCCGGTAACTATTTCATTAAGACTTCGATTGCTGGTGTGTTTTTTCTGTAAAAATATACGATTTGTGTTTTTTTTGTTTTTGTGAACCACATCGTGCTCACAGCCCGCCGTATGTCAAATAGAACATCGAAAACTTAACGATGTGGTCGGAGTCTCAGTTGCATTGGAGGTAACGCCAAATCTTCGAACTTTGTTTTTGAAGTGAAAACTTCTTTAGAACCGTTGTGATTTCAAACCGGATGCAACGGAAAAAACGACAGGTAAGAGACACAAATACAAAAATGTGTAGGATGAAGCCAGCAAAGAATGAGACAGAAATATACATACTATTTAATACAGCGCCATCTGTGAGATTTTTTAATACTAACGTGTGTATGAAAGCTCTTGTAGTGAATTTTAATTTAGGATTATACGTGAAATTAAAATATCAATTCACAGAGGGCGCTACCTTACAATTATTTACTAATGACAAAATTTTACATATACTTAAGACGTTTAGGATAATTGTATTTTAATTTTGGAAGGTTTCACTTCTACCACGTGTGAATTGCACACATTTTTTGTTATTAGACATATACATTTTTTTAAATATATTTTAATGCATCAGACTAAAAAGGCTTTATATCGTTTTTGAGTATTGCTTTACGGTTGGAGGATCGGCCATCAAATTTAAGTAAGACTTCATCCGTAATTGTTTAGTTTACTTGATAAAACGTACATCTGAGTTATACGCGGTAAATTGAGAAGGTCGAAATGACGATTTTTATTTTCTGTTTTTAACTGGGCAGAAGATTGTATGTATCTATAAAGTAATTTTCCAACAGCTGATACTGATATAAAGTATTTTTCTATTAATTTTGTTACGTTTAATGACCCTTGTGGCTATAGGCCGTGTTTCCATCATGGCGTGTTTCTCTCGCAAATGGACTTTTTTATGATTGAGGGATTACTGGTGGCCCGGAGGCTTTTGAATTTTTACTAGGACAGGTGAGCTCAGTCAAGAGGGGTGGGATTAGGTAACAGGCAGATGGACTCACAAAGCGCGAAAGTGGTTACTTGTCCCTGGTCAGCACGACGTCAATACCGCCAACCGTCTTGATCCATGAAGTATCTAATGTATTTAATGGAAATGATCTTGTCTTTTAAACTAGACTGCATAGGCGGATTGGTGGTACACATACACGCGGGCTACTTTGTAATTTTGTTCAGGTTGATTAATTTTTATTACACGGCATGCGTTCTCCAACATTTTTGTTTTAAAGACTAACTGACCCGGCAGTCTTCGTAGTGCCTCAATCGATAAATAAAAGAGCTAAGCTTTTGTATAAAACAAACTTAAAAAAAACAAAAGGAATCCTTCCGACACATCAAAGGAAAAACAAAATTGTTATTTTTATTTAATTCCGAGCATTTTCATATTTATCTATCCTTTTAAGCCTTCTCTGGACTTCCACCAATTCAAGACCAAAATTAGCCAAATCGGTCCAGCCGTTCTCGAGGTTTAGCGAGACTAACGAACAGCAATTCATTTTTATTAAGTATATATAGATAAGTAATCGATAAGAAATATATGGTTTAATATACATAGTCGCATTACTTAATAGAAGCCGTTATGCAACAGAGACATTTGATTCGTTTCTATTATTTTCGAATGTATAGGTTTACGAATAATTCAGTAGACGAATGCTACAAATATACTTTTTCCCCGCGTTGTACCTAAGCTAACATAAAACGTATTTCCTATAACACTGAAACCGAAATTTAAAATTCAAATTGTCTGGATTCAGTGTTCCTGATTCAATTGTTTTTGTTTTATTGCGATAGGCATTTCACGTCATTTTTAAGGACTTGTTATATTTGGCCTGTAATTACGCAATTACAAACAACAAATTAATTTTAATAATAAAACTGTAGTTTGTTAAGTTGGCTACATTTTGAACACATGTTATTAGCTATATGTACGAGTATTAATAAAAATTATCAATCATGCGGTCGTTGTTTGTTTTCCTTTAGGTAAATAAATAATTATTTCGAATAGTATTAATTATTCCGAATTTTATTTCATTTTTGTCGAAACAATAGGAAGACGGCTTAGAAGAATAATGTACGAAATATTATCTATCAGATGCAAATTCCAGGTGAAGTGTCAATCTGGGCAAATCACAACATCGAGACATTCATAATAATAATAATAATAATGTTTTTATTGCAAGTAACCATGACTCATATAAATTGTTAACAAGACTTAGACCTATGTTAGTAGTTATATTTACATCACAATGAATTACTGTCGTAACATCCCATGGGAGATGGCACCACAGCGACCCATGTATACACAGTCCAGCCTGCTTGCGATCATGCTCAGGATACTGTTGGAGCTGGCCCTCACTCTGTTTACCAGAGATGCACACCTCTTACGCATGGTAGCGTAAACACAATCTATGTGCGCGTCTGCAAACATCCCTGATGCGCTACAAAAGCGGGACAGCACCACCAGCACCCTAAACGCGTTATTATATTGAACAAGGAGAGCGTTGTACGATCTTTGAGTATATCCAGCCCACAAGCTGCACGTGTAAAAGTTAGTACAGTAGGCCCTAAAGAGGGTGACCTTGACTTTATGTGAACGCCGTGCAAACCTGCGAGCTATCATGTTTGCTCTAACCGACAACGCTCTCCGCTCTCGTTCAATATCTTCATCATCTTTGAGATCAGGGGTCAACACATGGCCGAGATATTAAATTTGCTGTTTAATTTCCAACTCACTCACACAAGCGGTACCAAAACTTATGAATATCAGATATGTTTTAGCGTCCATTTTTTTCAATTTAAAGTCAACAAATAATGGCTCTAGGGCCATTGTGACAGACTACGGGCCTTGATTCGGAATTTTTTTATGGGTATCAAAATCTAGAAAACGGAACGATTTCACCCAGTCTTCGAATACCAAAATCTACATAATGAATGATATTCAGGAATCGAAGCTAGCAATACATTAGTTAAGTTCATTAACCTGACGGTGCAATAAAACATAATATTTAAGTAGTGTATATAAATTTAACGGGGAGCTATCAACTCATGTGTAGAATTTATCATCGTCACTATGGAAGAATAAACAAAGAAACGATTAATTACGTATAATACGTAGAATTTTTGTTCACTTTCGTGTTTCAGTGCAAAAAATCTAGGGTCACTTGCTATTATTGAATGCACCGGACCGTGCGATTTGCTTTCGTTTGTGCTTAAAGCGCTCGTGTAGGGAAGTTATTCAACTATAAATTTAGTATTTTCCAGCCGATATTGCTGCAATGCAATTCTGTTTTGCGAATATTTCTTTGTTAATGTAGACGAGTACAGCTCGTTGCACAGTTGATGTTAAGAATGATTATCAGACCCGATAAATACAAAGCGTGAATACCTACCTACGCTTATCTTGAAACATTTTAAGGGTCACATGTCTCAAATCGAAAAATCACTTTCGTACTCTAAGATTCTTTTAAAGTTCAGTTTTTTCATTAAATTATCATCAAATAAAATTAAGTGTATATTATACGTATTGAATACAGTGTATTTTATAATTGTATACCATTTATTTTCATAAAGCTTATGCAATTCTTCATATAGCAAGAATTTATATAGCTTTATTTATTCAATTCATATAGCCATATAGCTCATAATTTAGATATTCATTTTGCCAAAGGATAACGCATGTTTATTAATTTCCATTTTTTCTTTTTTTGCGGGTTCGTTTCCGCTTCGGGAAAATTTTCCATGTTTGCTTACTGAGTGCATTCATTAAATTATTATATGTGTTTCATATATTTTCATATATTTTAGTCTGTGGTTCTTATAAGACAGTGAATCCTAGTTTCATGCCAGATGGCCATTTGTGATTTAAGAACAATTTTAATCGATATCGTAAATTTGAAATAGATTCTCTTTTTTTTTTAAAAAAAAACTTGCCTAATTTCAATATTAAAAACTGCAACTTCATTTCGTAAATTTTTCTTGCATTCTAATACGTCTTTCGTCTATATTCTCTAATACGTCTACACACTCATCACTTTTAATTATTATTCTCATAATCCTCTCGCAGGTCTGCTGGAAGAGATTTCTTAAAGAAATAAGCAGTGCCTTTGTACATCATTTTCCTACTACTCTGAACTATATATATACTATAAATAAATAAATAATAATAATAATACGTTAGTTAGTTTTCTTTTTGTCTCATTCTGTAAACTGCAAAGGCGTGATTCATTCCCGGCAGATGTCGCTTATCGGTGCGGACTTGCAACATGACCTACCACCAGCACGTAATGGTTGGCGTCCATAGTGCGCTGGTACCTACGCTACTGAGAGAACGACCGATAATTCTCCGCTGAATTCCTTAGACAAAATTTTAAGACACCCCACAGCCATTACTTTTTTTTAAAATAACATTTTAAATAAAAAATACGACACCTCTCGACTTGTGACTGTTGAAATATTAAAACATTCATGTCGTGTCCTAGTGGCAATGACTTACATTTAAAATCAATTTCAATAAACGTATTCAGGTTTATGAAAATTTAAAATAAAACGGACCTTTTATGTTAAACTTTTAGGGACGTCAGTGTTTTTATTTTGATACTGATTTTGTACTAAGTTTTATACTTTTTTGTATGTGGTATATATACAGAGAGGAAGGTAGGTAGGTAGGTTAGTTCTTTTGTGCCTTATGCATTTTTGTTTCGTTTTAGAAGCTAGAAAGGCACAATTAACCCTTTCTTGTCGGGGCTGGGGGCCGAGCAAGGTACCCGCACTTAGGGGTCGCGCGGTTAGGAGGGGGGGACTAGATGATCCGCAGTTTTTGGGAGCGGACCGCGCCTCAAGGATGGTATTTAGGGCAAAGCGCAACTACCCTTCTTTTTTCTTTTTTTTTTTCGGGTCGGGGGCCGAACCTCCTACAAGGTCCCCGTGCCTAGGCGGCGCGCGAGGTATGTGGGACTGGTCCGTGACTGCCAACCGCGGGCCTAAGGATATAAAGTGCAACTACCCCTTCAGCACCTTTTTAATAAACTCCAAAATCAGGAAGAGGTTGTCAGTTACACTGGTTTTTTTTATATATACTAACCGATTCTGTAAATTGTTTTTTATTTGGAAGTTGGTGCTTCTTATGTGGATTTATATAAATTTTATCACAATCTGACCAGTAGTTTTTGAGTTATCTTTAATACTGACGTATATTGATGATATATTGATTTCTTTTTTTCACAAGTCGATATTTAAACAAAAAATTGTTAAAACCTTCAATTTATTATTCCGCGGATAAAACGACGAAGATGAAGGATTGAATGAAACGAACGAATAATGAACGAAACAATTGAAAATAACTTTCTGAGGCGTCATTAAATACTTTAAAACTTAATTAAGATTTGGATAAGATTAAGACGATTAGCAACAGAGGAACTATAGGTGACAAGCCGACATTAGCAAGGTTTACATATGAAATGGTCGTGCCACGGAAAAAAAATAACAATATTTTTTTTTACAATGTTTTTAATCCATTTTATGTAGCCAATCGTGTATACGATTCCGAAGTTTTATGGGAAGTTGTATGATTCGTTTGCGACGTAATTCGAGGATTAATGCTTTGAAGATTGTTTTGATTACCTTAGTCGCATAGACTGTTTGTCAACAATAAATTCGAAAAAAGTTGAAATATATTATGGGGCCAGTTATATAACTAGTCAGGTCATAAGTATTGTCACACAGTAAAAACTTTTCTTTTAGAATGCTGGCCACAAAAAAGTTTATTGAATTCGAATCTCGAATTGTTCATGAAAATAAAAATATATACTTTTAGAATTTTACTCATTTTTAAATATGGAGTGGACGCTTAAAGAAGACCGTGTTGCAGTTATTGCGTTGCATCGTTGCGGTTACGCGCCAATTCAAAATTTTAACATACTGAAAAATTTGAATATAACCAAAAGATTCGTTTATCGTACCATCAAACGATACAATGAAGATTCTAGTGTAGATGACAGGTCAAGAAGTGGTCGCCCTCGGTCTGTTAGGACTCCAGCAGTGATAAAAGCTGTGAAGGCGCGAATTCAAAGAAATCCCAAACGTAAGCAGAAACTGTTGGCCCTTCAGATTGGGTTAAGCAGAACCACAGTGAAAAGGGTGTTAAATGAAGACTTAGGGCTTCGGGCATATCGAAAAAAAACAGGACATCGTTTGAATGCTCGTCTAATGGATCTGAGACTGAAGAGATGCCGCGCTTTGTTGAAGCGGTACGCAGGGAAAAAAAAACGGGAAATTATTTTTTCGAATGAAAAAATGTTTACCGTAGAAGAGAGCTACAACAAACAAAATGATAAGGTGTACGCACACAGTAGTGAAGAAGCGAGCAAACGTATTCCGCGTGTCCAACGAGGTCATTTTCCATCCTCGCTCATGGTATGGTTGGGAGTTTCTTATTGGGGCTTAACAGAGGTACATTTTTGTGAGAAAGGTGTAAAAACGAATGCAGTTGTGTATCAAAATACAGTCCTGACGAACCTTGTGGAACCTGTTTCTCATACCATGTTCAATAACAGGCACTGGGTATTCCAACAAGATTCGGCGCCAGCTCATAGAGCGAAGAGCACACAAGACTGGCTGGCGGCGCGTGAAATCGACTTCATCCGGCACGAAGACTGGCCCTCCTTCAGTCCAGATTTGAATCCGTTAGATTACAAGATATGGCAACACTTGGAGGAAAAGGCGTGCTCAAAGCCTCATCCCAATTTGGAGTCACTCAAGACATCCTTGATTAAGGCAGCCGCCGATATTGACATGGACCTCGTTCGTGCTGCGATAGACGACTGGCCGCGCAGATTGAAGGCCTGTATTCAAAATCACGGAGGTCATTTTGAATAAACTTTAGTGTCATAAGAATCTATGTTTTGTTAAGTTCATTTTGGTATATGAATGGTTACATAATGAATAAACTTGTTTCAATTATTTTACATTAAACATGTGACAGAATTTATGACCTGACTAGGTAGATCGGCATTTTTTGGGCCACTAGGAGATGAACGCTTTATGGAGGTTGTTTCAAGTAAGAGATTGCGAAAATTTTCAAGTAAGGGATTGTCTAACTTGAGACAGCTTGCTCTAAAGTTTGTTTAACGGAAACGTAACAACCAACAACAACAACAATTATTTGGTTGTCCCCTTGACATATCTGATGTCTGTGACCACAGACCGCATATGATCGTCTGAACAGCCGAATTGTCTGAAATAATAAAACAAAATAAATATCTGGTGATCTTGACAGAGGTAAATGCCACCACCGTGCCTGTTTATGCTGTAAATAATCTTGCTTTCCTGAGCGGCTTTATAAATAATACAACAGGAAATCCGAATCAATAATACAGACGTAGGTTATTTTATATTAATAATTGAAAGCGGACTGTATTTTTAAAAATCTTCAATCGAAACTACCAATAAAATCGTGATTTGTTTGTCCTACCTGGCTGTAGCCTCGAGGGGTTATTCTGGCATCAGCTTGCCTGGTGGGTAGCTCACGAGGCTCTCCGCCTGGATGATTTTGCTAACATATGCCCTAGCAAGAGGAGTACTTGGTTAAATGAAAATCTTAAGAAAACTATTGGCGGGCTTAGCGGGTAATCTCCTTAATGGCATTGGCTAGAAGCGCTACATACCAATCTTCCCCTGTGTTGGTGAGCTTCCGAGCATCAAATATACTTACTGATGAAGTCAAACTCCAAGTCATCATGGAGATCCACATCACTCATGAGCCACGGTGCTCCGACGGCTATCCTGCAAAAACGGGATTGAATGACTTGAAGTTATCAACCATCAGATCTTCCGTGAAAGTAAAATTACAGGAGACAAAAAACAAATCAGGCGGTATCTCGTTATGACAGCCTCTCGAGATTCCTAATGCGAATGACAAACTATTCATATATAATGGTTGAACAAGGCTCAAGTCTATTGAATTTTCATCATAAATATTTGTAATTCTTATAGAGGGATTGACGCCAAGCCCGGGTCCACGCCAGCGACTGACATCGACTTAATTCTGAGTAAATTTTCGTTCACGTGTCTCGGGTGTGGACATCGTGTTATATCCAATCAGGTAATTTGTTTTTACGTAAAACAAATCTGAAATGTAATGTGGTAATTTTCTTTTTAATTTTTTCTCGGTACTGTAGCGCGTCGACGATGTTCGCGAATGCTCACATAGATGGCTTTTACGCGATCATTCGTAAGCGCGTGGCCTCCGCGTGGTGCCGGTTCCGGGACAGCCCGAACAGCCTCCTGGCCGCAATAGGGAGTCGCTATTGCTGCCCTATACTGAGGCACTGGAATGAAGTCCATGTTTGGCTCAAAACCAGCCATGGTCAATGTAAAATAAATAAAATGAACTGCTTTTTTTTAAGAAAGATTTTGTATTACTAACACTTCATATAGAATTTAATTCTGAAATAAAATTTATTATTATTATTATTATTACATGGCGTACGTGAAGGTCTGTGCAAATATTTCAGTACCGTACGATGGTACATAAATATGTATAGTACAACGTGGCATATGATATATGCCCTTTCGCATTTCAAAAGGACAAGGTATCGTCTAGCTTACTACCGTCTCTACTATTCCTCCTCCCTGAGTCGCATTCCTCATGTTTGAGGGTCGTGACCATCACTTCCCATTGTCCTTCTTTGGATGATGTTTCGTCATCTTTCTCTGTTCTCGGCGGTATGTATGGCATCGGACGGTAGTACCCAAAGTGGTGCGGATTTGGTCGGACCGGCGCATTGGATTTCGGCCACGAGATCTTTTTCCAGTCGAGCAATTGGCAGTTACTATAAACTTTTCAAGATTGTCTTCGCTTTTTCTAGCAATATCACCGAAGAACTCAATTCCTCTTGAGGTAGATGGTAGAGAACCTGGTTTGGATATTGAGCTGTCTTAATATGGATGCGTTAGTCCGATATGTTATCCACGGGATTCGTAACACCTTCCGCCAGCACCATATCTCGAAGGCATCAATGCGGTGGCGATCAATCAATCTACTATTAAGCGATGGTTACATCTCATTTCCACTATGGTCAACTTAACACCAGGGCATACAAGATATTGTTACCCCATCTATGTGATTTAAAATCACGCAATTAACTTTGTTATTTCTTTATATTTTCCACTAAAACTAAATCGGAATGAATAAAACATTGAATTTAAATTGGAATGAATAATTCTACGTATTCTAATCCAGAATTAAGCAGGACTATGTAGTAAATAACTTTTTTTCGTTTTATATTGCTCTTGTCGGCGGATGAGTATACGGTCCACCTGATGGTGAGTGCTTACCGTCGCCCATAGACGTCAGCAATGCCAGGGGCAGAGCCAAGACGTTGCCTACCGCTTAATACTCTCCACAAGCCTTGTTTGAAGAAGGACGTTTTATAGCGCTGGGAAAACACCGTGGAGGGGAGCTTATCCCAAAGCAAGATGGTACGTGACAAAAAAGATCTCTGGAAATGCACTGTGGATGAACGCAGTAACTCCAGGTAGTATGGATTAACTCTACTCCAATGGCGGGCGGTGCGATGGTAAAAACGAGGTGATAGTATCATCTCAAACAATTCCTCACTGAGCGATTCACATTATAAAATCCTGTCCAATGGGAAACGGAGACTTATCTATTTAAACTGCTCGATCTGTTTCCACACCTAATTTACCCTGCCTATGCTATCATTCAGTTTAGAACGATGGAAAATTGGAATCTTCGCTTTGTTCCGTTCCTAGTTAACTGCATTCATCATTCCGTTAGTGGAAATTGAAAAGTGATTGCGCAGATATTCGATGAAGTGATTTCTGGATTACACGAATATACGGATATCTCAAACTGTCACTTTTCGTACGTAATACGCCTGGAGTGATCATAGTCATGTTTTCCGTTTCAAAGGCTTCCGTCAGGGTCAGCGAACACCGCTGCCGGCCATAGTGCGGCGGATGGTCAGTAGCGCAGAGTCGTGGGACGCGATGGTGTCCTTCTGCGAGGACGTGTTGTCGCAGAAGGAAGCTGCGGAACGGGAGAGGGAGATCTCGACTCCCTTACCCGGCCGCAGAAGGCACACCGGGCACAAGGGAAGAGCGGACTACGCCCTTTTCCGGCCCCCATGAATGAGTTTTTTTTTTTTTATTGCCTTTGTTGTTAGACTAGCATACAGCCCACCTGATGGTGAGTGGTTACCGTCGCCCATGGACTTCAGCAATGCCAGGGGCAGAGCCAAGCCGCTGCCTACCGCTTAATACTCTTCACAAGCCTCGTTTGAAGAAGGACAAGAGTGTAGGGACGAGGGACTTGGGGAATTCCCCGCCCCCTTTTTGTATTATCTCTAGACTGTGATAAACACACATCCTCTGTCTAACTATAAATCACCTTCTGTCTCATGCAAATAAATTACCTTATGCAAGTTGTGAGGTCCGTTACTCTTGCGGCGTCACGTAACGTAAATTGTCGCTCTTGCTAGGACTAGTGTTAGCAACGCCCACAGGTTAGAGCCCCGTGAGCTCACCTACTCGCTCGGTGAATCTAGTATAACCCCTCGAATTCACTAGAGTAGGTAGGAAAAAAAGTAAACCTTTCCAACCGGTCTACGTTATAAAAAGTAAATTATCGTATTGTACATTCCTTTCCAATTGATAACGTTTTGACCAATAAATAATACAGGACTATATTTGTGTTCCAAGTAAAAAAAATAAAATAGAATGAGTGATCCACATCAATAAATAGATCTAAACTAGTTGGATTCGATTTAGCCTAAATTAAAAAGGCGCAGCATAGCAACAGTTCTAGTTACTAAATCAAATTTATCCGAACATTCGGAAGGCGTAAAAACTTATTTTCCAATTCCATTGAAACGAGGCGACACGCTTACATATGCTCACATTTTGTATATTTTCGTTGCTAGCCATATTATTATTATTATACAATTTTTGTTTTTAAACAACTACGGTAACATAGGACTTATTTAAAGTTATATGTATCTCCGAATAGAACTTTGGATTGATTTTAGATTTAGTTTTCGTATTACGACTGCACGGACATCGGCAGGGACGTATTTAATGTCAATATCACACTAGAAAATTTCAAAAGTATTTTAAGTTAAATTTTCAAAGTAATTTATTGTGCACTACGCGTGAAGGCGCTTTTAAACGATGTTCGTATGCATTGACGCAGTAAATGCTATCATTCCCGAAGCTGAAACGGCTGAAATATGACGATACCTTAGCTTACAGCGAAAACGCAACAGAATGTTTATTAGCGAAAAAAATGTTTTATCTCTATCTATACTAATATATAAATGAATCTACTTTGACTGATTGACTTGAAACTTGGTATCCCTGTAGAAAATACATGTACTTAATGGATAGGCTAATATTTATATGAGTGTTGGACTCCCTACACCAGTTGCGGGGGCGTTAATGATCAGAATCTTTGTGGGGGTGAGAAATAATAATGTTAATTTTAAATGCACAGCAAAACGGACGGGTACAGCTAGCTACACTAGTTCACGATCCACCCGGTATGAAGTGGTCTCCGAACCCGCAGGCATCATAACGCCAATTATTCCACAAGGTCAAAGCCTAAATTGTATTCTATAACGGGTGGACCACCCCTTGAATCGGAACGTTGACGACAATTCAATGTCTCAAGACGGTCGCAGTCACGTTGCTATGTACACAGACTCTGATCATAGCTTAGCATCAGGAGACCCGCGAACTCATCTTTTTAAGTTATCTATCTACAGGTGAGCCGTTGTTATTTTTTGTTATAGTTACACGTTCAAGATTTTGCTTAACTGTTTGTGAAACTCGATTCATGACACACGAGCTATTTTCTTAGTTGATATAATTATAATATATATCTATATAAGCTCAGAACGAATTCTAGCAGTCTAATTACAAAGTAAGTGCATGGGTGGTCCTATTTACCTGTCTTGGCTTAGTTGACATCGACGACGTAACGTTATACACTGTTTATATCGTTGCTAAGATAAAATAGTATAATATCGTCTCCTAGTTGATCGGTTCAAAGCATCACATAAGTAAAAAACGTTATTTAGTTAGCTTTAGCGACTTTGCGATCCGCTTTCTCTCTTTTTCCATCAAATGCACATATTTTTCTTGCACTATTATCATCAGTTCAGAAAGAGTTTAAATGCATAATGTGGTACTCTAATAATAGATTTGATAGTATCTGACAAATATATGACGAGAATTTAATAGGCGTCTGAATCTAAAATATTCCTAGAATAGAATGAACGATTCCCTTACCCAAATTCGAAGTGATCTAAAGGATAAAAAACCCAGAGTAGTCGAGGCGACTATACCAGTGTTGTAAAAGTCATAGATAGGTATAAAAAAATATTAAAGAGTAAAATACGTGTCTTTGTTTTTAACGACTTCTAATATAAATTAATAACATAATATGTATATTAAAAGATCAACTCTGGTATTTTATAATTTACCCAATTATATTTTAATATGGCGTACTGTAGGCCTACACAGACTGGTACCTCCATCCTGCCCATTTCTGCCGCGATGCAGTAGTGCGTCCCGGCTCAAAAAAGTGGGACAGCCGTTATACTTTAGAGCTGAGACTTAGAACTCATTTTTCAATGTGTGAGCATTAATTTTCTTGAGGTCTATGGGCTTCATTAAGCCATCTAATACTGAAGCCGTGACTTCGTTCGTGAGCCTACGCTATAAACAAATATTCTTTGGTCTCCTTTTTACGTTGTGGAATATAAGTGACCTAGAGAAAAAGTCGGTGAGCAATTAATTCTTAATTAGAATATATTAATACGTTTTTCGTTTTTCAATTATATAACGTTATAAAATAATAATGTAATACATAATGTGAATACAATACATTTTGAAGTCGTCGTGGCCTAACGGATAAGACGTCCGGTGCATTCGTGTTGAGCGATGCACCGGTGTTCGAATCCCGCAGGCAGGTACCAATTTTTGTAATGAAATATGTACTAAACAAATGTTCACGATTAACTTCCACGGTGAAGGAATAACATCGTGTAATAAAAATCAAACCCGCAAAATTATAATTTGCGTAATTACTGGTGGTAGGACCTCTTGTGAGTCCGCGCGGGTAGGTACCACCACCCCGCCTATTTCTGCCGTGAAGCAGTAATGCGTTTCGGTTTGAAGGGCAGGGCAGCCGTTGTAACTATACTTGAGACTTTAGAACTTATATCTCAAGGTGGGTGGCGCATTTACGTTGTAGATGTCTATGGGCAACAGTAACCACTTAACACCAGGTAGGCTGTGAGTTCGTCCACCTATCTAAGCAATAAAAAAAAGGAGTTAATAAGGTTGATAATATATAGTATTATAGTATTTTTATTGTATCAGAACTATGCTTGTGATATACAAATTGTAGATTTTGACTTTCGAAATTGTCAACAAAACTCTTGAAAAACTTGCTGAAGCACATATAGATTCTTTACCGTGGAAGTCAATCGTGAACATTTGTTGAGTACGTATTTCATTAGAAAAATTGGTACCCACCTGGGATTCAAACACCGGTGCATCGCTTCAACACAAATGTACCGGACGTCTTATATTTTAGGCCACAACGACTTCAAACACATCCAAGAAAATAAAAGGAAACATCCTTTGAAACCGCATGAAAAGACATGCATTAGGTAATGTACTGTAAAAATTAACACATTATCAGATTATTAGTTAAAGCGCTTGGTACTGAACTGCAGCTTCATTTTTAATTAGAAAGACATTGAAAAAGTAATTTGATATTATCTTTGTTTACTAAGAGGGAATGCGTTGACTAAGAAATGCATTGTAAGTTTCTAAGTATTTTTGATCTCAATATGTGGTCCGGTACGTTGTTTTAAATAGACCTATAATTATAGTAGAAATATTGTGTTACACTTTCAATCGTTCGTTAGAAATGTTGAGTGCTGGAACACGAATGGTATCAAAATCCCCCTCATGCATTCACGTTCAGAAATAAAACTAGTGTTTCCGTAGCGTGACTCAGAATCCGTTTTCAAAGTATGAGCGTATATTTTTATTGAAGCATATTTTAAGCACTGGCATGCACTCTTCGGTTTTGTTTGCCGGCGCCCCGAGAGATTCGACTTCAAAAGAGAGCAAGCAGGTCGGCCTATTCGTATTCCTAATATTTCAAAAGCTATTACTTACACAGCAGAGAGTTCCAACAAATAATATCAAGCGATTCTAAGATAATAATTATTGTTTCTGAGACAAGTTTTTTAGTCTTCATTGAAGATTTTCCATTTTGTTTTGTTATAACAATATGATTTTTTCCCAAATGGATACTTATCTAACATTTGCGTTATGAAAGAAAACTCGATTTATGTATTTACAGGATTAAATCGTACAGTAAACCCGTACTGGTAGAAACCATTATCCTATTTATTTTTGCGCGCTCTACTTTGAACATTGACTAACCTTTTATGATATTCATTAAAAGCTGGTGACAGTCTACACATAGGGGCATCTTCCTCCTCATCCGTGCGTCGTATTACTCAGTGCTGAGGATCGGGATCTTTACGGAATACATACGCAAAGGTTTTCTTTGGAAAATTTCTAGTGGTGGGTTCCCGCGTAGGGGAATATATAATAGGGGCATGTATGCACATTTATTCAACTCAGATGAACTCAACTCAGCCGTGAGTTGATGTGCCAATTTGCAGAAAAATACACCCAAAACCACTTACTTATCGTTTCCAAATACCGCACATGTTCGTAACACTTTTAGGATATATAATTCAACACTTTACATCCGTTCTATTGCTTTTTAGGTGAGTGCAATGGACTCACAAAGTGTATAGCTTCCTTTTGCTTCCTGGAATGGTCGGATCAAGGTGGCATCATGTCATATTAAACCAGGAAGCTAGAAAATTCACCAAGGGCTCGATGCTTAGGAAAATGTAGAAGCAAAGAAAACAAATTCCACAAACCAAACAAATATTTCACGGAATGCTGAGGTTGATTTTGTTGTCTTACATTGTTAGTCTTACATAGATCTGCATTGCAACGTCTAAGGTAAAGTTTTGATTTAATTCAGAAGTTTATGATAATATGTGGAAATCAAATATAAGTTTTGACTTCACTGTTTCCAGTCTGATGTTGGAGAAAATGGAATGCATGTTCGCAGTTTTGTTTCGTAAACATTGTTATGTTCGCGTTCGGAGACTGTCACGACAATGTTTGATATTAATAATATTGGCTTTTGTTTACACAAAAATATCAAACACGTGGTAAAAAAACAAATGATGGTATATTTATTAAATTAGTGAAGGCCATTAACGTTCTTCTGTCGGTACGAAAAAATTTGTAGGGGACTTTTAAAAAAAAATATTATATTACAGAAGAATAAGCCGTATCTCTACCGATGCTTCATCACATAATTATGTACATGTGGTAATTGATTGGTAATTTACGTAATCTAAAATGTCAATGAGTCAAGTGTAGCTTGTCGTTTATACATAATGAAAAATAATTTTTCGAGTAGATGTTTGTGGCGTTAACAACATTTATTTTCTTCTTTCTTTGTGTGTCAAGCAAAAGCAACATTTTTGATCAAAATCTTTCAAAAGCTTAGAAGTTTGGGAGACTTCCAAACTTATATTTTATTAGTACTCGGAAATTCTATGTAGTTTATTTAACAAAATTTTGAGATGTAGCATTAAAACAGCAACCAAAGTCAACCAAAATAAGCTTGAATCACATTCCATGATCGGAGCCGCGTGGGATATTTTAAAATTGAATTCATGTTTCTAAATCGATCCGAAAACGCCAAACGAACCAACGATCGCGAAAATGCATCATACATCACACTAAACTTAACTCTAACTTAATCGGCCTAAGTCGAAGAACAACATTTCATTTCACATTTGCACGGCGTGCTGGTAAAAGTCCGTGGAGAGGTGTGCGGGCGCAGGGTGGCAGCGATCGAGGCACCCGTGGTCCGGAAGACGTAAGCTGAAGTAAGCTCAGTGCGCGCGTTGTTGGCCAACTGCTCGGACGCGTGTGGTGCCCTTGAGCTATGGACGTGTGGAGCAGCGCCGGCCTCTCCCGGCCTGTCCCGGTGCTGGCAACAAACAACAATTTCGCCGTGGCTTTCTACGAAACCAAAGAGAGACCTCGACAAGGTTCGTTAGCTATACACATGTTTTTGTTTACTTCTAGGCGGATAAAATTTAATTTAAAAATTACGTGTTTTTTTTTCGATATTTTCTCCTGCACCGACTTATATCTGTTTTAAGAGAAATATTGATTGAAACAGAAGAAAATTGACACAAATCGGTCAATACTATAATTTATAAAACTAATAAGTAACTAATACTATGTGACAAAATTTATTAAATAATACGTAGTTGCACTATCGTGCTCGTCGATCATTGTCAATCAATGTATCTTCATTGTAAGAGAGCTTTACGAGCTTTTGCAAATCACAATTAAGATAACATTAATTTTATTATTCAACATTATTAACAAATGAAGCATTTTGTTGTAAATGTACATTTTGATGGCTTCTTTGATTCAATTTTATCGAATATCTTTAATACGGTTCTTATAGTTCAATATTATATCAAGTTGGGTAGTTGGATTACATAAGCAGTTTTCATTCTTTTTGCTTAGCGTTTCGTGTTCTTTGAGGCTGTCACTATTGTTAGGATTCCTGCTATCGGTAATTTACAGCATAGCGTGAAGTCAACTTTATTAATTATTTAACCAATATCGGCCAATTGTCAACGCTTAATTATTTTAGCGATCCCAATAAATAAATAAATAAAAACATGACGTATCTGAAAATGGGCTGAAGATAATATGCTCTGACAAGCGACGCATACGTGCGCCGAGAGCCCGAAGACAAAGCGACACTAACACACAACTAATGAAATATTTAATGAATTTAATAGATCAAGCTAAAATACTTGTTGTTTTAGTGAGTTCACATTTTTATGAATCAGCAATGCAAGGCAAAAATTAGTTTATTTTTATTTATTTTTTATTGCTTAGATGGGTGGACGAGCTCACAGCCCACCTGGTGTTAAGTGGTTACTGGAGCTCATGGACATCTACAATGTAAATGCGCCACCCACCTTGAGATATAAGTTTTAAGATCTCAGTATAGTTACAACAGCTGCCCCACCCTTCTAACCGAAACGCATTACTGCTTCACGGCAGAAATAAGCAGGGCGGTGGTACCTACCCGCGCGGACTCACAAGAGGTCGTACCACCAGTGAAGGTGTGAAAATATGTGAAGGGAACCCCTCACCCGTTACATTGAGACGGCGAATCGACATGACAAATGTTTTCAATAGTCAGTTATTTTCGTGCAGTCTAAACAACATTTAGTAAAACTTTTTTTTTTATTCATATCTATTTATAATCACCATATATATATTCCCATTTATAATTACCATATATACATATATTCATACCCATTAATATTATTCATAACCTCGAGGGGTCGTACTAGATTCACAGAACTAGTAGGTGAGCTCATGGGGCTCTAACTTGAAGACGTTGCTAATACTAACCCTAGCAAGAGCAGTGCTTTGCATAATCTACCAGCGGATCAGGAACGCGACTCACTGAGAAGATCCGGTGAGAAACTCAGCGGGCTGCGTCTTTGGGTTAATTTACTCACCGAACCCTTTGTTGCGAGTGAAGGGTTCGACGAGAACGGATACCGGTGCTTGAGGTACCTAAAAACACCCTTAATGGATCGGGAGGATCCAAAATGACGTTATTTATTTTTCTTTGCCGTCGAAGGCAGACGAACTTGTGGCCCCACCTGTCAGTGATTATTGTTGCTATACCAGAGGCATAGCCAAGCCACTGTCTATTGCTTCTAATGATAGGTTTTTTGTTAATTCTGTTACAATTATCTATCTACAGTGTTATTAACGTGATTATCTTAGGGAAAAATACACTCTGTGCCATCGAACATAAAGTCATGTTAAAGTGAATCAGTAAATATCTCATCTCGTGAATCCTTATCAGAGAAAACATTTTTATATTTATATATTATACTAGCGACCCACCCTCGCTTCGCTTCGGAAACATTAACAGTGACGCCGCGAGGCGAAGCTAGTCTAAGAAAAGTAGCTTAAGTTACTCCTTATATTATCAGCTACCTATCAGTGAAAGTCCGGTCAAAATCGGTCCGCCGTTCCAGAGATTAGCCGGAACAAACAGACAGACAGACAGACAAAAATTGTAAAAATGTTATTTTGGTGTATGTACCGTATATATATTCATATGCATGTAGTAAAAAGCGGTTATTTCAATATTACAAACAGACACGCCAATTTTATTTATATCTATAGATTTTGAGTCGTAAAAATAATTAAAATGTAATCTTTTACTCAAATTTGAGTGACTAGACCGCACTTAAGTATTGACGATTCAGACGACAAAACTGTTTATAATTTCGCTTTTTTAAAGACAAAATTATCAATTTGAAGCTTCCAGAAGAGACACCATGAAACTATGTAATAGATTGTAATGTAAGCCAGCACTGACCGGATTCGACGTTCTAATCATTTCCACGAAATGTTTCATATGGTCATTGTTTACGCACAATTGTGAATTCTTTTTTTTTTTAATTGCTTATATGGGTGGACGAGCTGCCGCCGGCTCGGAATCGTGACCCGCGGTGACGATCCGACGAGAAACTCAGCAGATGGGTGGACGAGCTCACGGCCCACTTGGCGTTAAGTGGTTACCGAAGCCCATAGACATCTACAACGTAAATGCGCCACCCATCTTGAGATATAAGTTCTAAGGTCTCAAGTATAGTTACAACGGCTGCCCCCACCCTTCAAACCGAAACGTATTACTGCTTCTCTCTCTCTCTCTGCTACTCTACTTTCAGAGATCTATAACGGGGGTGATGTGTACGAAATCAAAATTACACACCCATTTCCCTCAGCTGATACGATATTATAGTTTAAAATAACACGATTTAATCAGAAGTTTATTTTGTTAATTTCTAAATAGATGTTAGAAAAAGAAAAAAAGGACGATTGGACCTCGCGGTCCGGAGTCCACGGAAGCAAACGACAGCTGTTCTCCTGTCTGACGCTTAGAAAATGCTCTTGAAATTGGTTAAGAGAAAATTCTCTGACATTTCCATTTATTCTGTAAATTAGAATGCTTTTTTTATGGACGGGCTATGTTTCCATAACGAAAAAGGACTAAAATATCATGATAGCCTTTTGGACTACATGTTGGCTCAAGATCTGGCACCTCAAAGCAATTTGAGGCCTTTTGATAAAATTTTTAAAAGATAAAAGCACAGAGATAACTTTTATTTATTTATTTATTTATAACTTCTTATACTATAAAGTATAAAGGCGGACTTAATGCCATAGGCATTCTCTAACAGTCTACCTTAGGGGAGTGCAGAGATGAAGCTTGGTAGGTGTAGTGTGAAGGTGATATTACTGAAACATAATAATATGTGTATATATATATATAACTTTTCTATCATTCAAAAGATTTCTTTTTGACTTTTTAAATTTAAATCGTTTGAATTGAAAGTTTTTCGTCACTATTCAAGTCACGATTCTGTTTTGTTTCATTAATTTAATCTTACAAATGATGTAATGAAATATTACTTTGAACACTTAGAAAGTAAAATACTTATATTTTCATTTTAATATTTTAAAAATTTTCAAAGTTTTATACATATTTCTATTCTCAATTTGCGAAGCTAAAGTCGTCGTGGCCTAAAGGATAAGACGTCCGGTGCATTCGTATGCAGCGATGCACCGGTGTTCGAGTCCCGCAGGCGGGTACCAATTTTTTCTATTGAAATACGTACTCAACAAATATTCACGATTGATTTCCACGGTGAAGGAATAACATCGTGTAATAAAAATCAAACCCGCAAAATTATAATTTGCGTAAACACTGGTAGGACCTCTTGGGAGTCCGCACGGGTAGGTACCACCGCCCTGTCTAATTCTGCCGTGAAGCAGTAATGCGTTTCGGTCTGAAAGGTAGGGCAGCCGTTGTAACTATACTGAGATCTTAGAACTTATATCTCAAGGTGGGTAGCGCGTTTACGTTGTAGATGTCTATGGGCTCCAGTAACCACTTAACACCAGGTGGGCTGTGAGCTCGTCCATCCATCAAAGCAATAAAAAAAAAATAGTTATACAACCGTAGTAGTACCATATACAAAATTGACAAAAAAAACCAGCCATTCATGCAATCAATTGTATATTTTGGAAAGGGCTCCGAAACAATTGGCTGTAAAGTTA
Source organism: Bombyx mandarina (assembly GCF_030267445.1). Lineage (NCBI taxonomy): Eukaryota > Metazoa > Arthropoda > Insecta > Lepidoptera > Bombycidae > Bombyx > Bombyx mandarina. The sequence continues at coordinate 19,172,934 of NC_143208.1, read as the reverse complement.
AACCAACTAAAATGCACGTTGAGTCAGGCACCGGCCAAGCCGTCTGTGAGTCAAACAAGCGACTGTTTACGTAACAAATGAACGGTTCGTGATCGAGAAATGAACGCTTAGAAAAACAAACCAAAGTTATCAATTACCCACACTCGCGGGCACGGACATTAGGACCACGGACGGCGATGACAACGCGTTCAACACTGTACAATGCGGGTTTTGGGCGCACTGGCTTATCGGACACGCTTAATAAAAAGTATTGCATGAGAAAGCTTTTTTTTGCATCTGAATAATAAAACGAATTGATTTAAATGCAGATTTTGTCACTGGGCTGTAAGGTCTAGTCGCGTAAACAGATTTAAGATTTGATTTTAATTAAAGGTCAAATACATAAATCTGAATACATACGCAGTGAAGAATCATAAATTGTCTCATCACGAAATTATTATCACGGGTCGTCGTGCACCCTTACGGGGTACGGTACGTGCCTCGGGGCGAACCCGTCTATCCGGGCATAAGCTCCCTACTGAATATGGTAGGGGTGGCAAGTTGCTGGTGTACTGTCTATGGTTATATATACGTAGATATAAGCCGTCTGTTTGAGTTCGATGTTGCAGTTTTGGTGGCAGCCTCCGCTCAACTGCTACATTTTCTTCTTCTTTCTTCTTTTTAATTAAAATAAATTTAAATAATAAATATAACTACTCGTACTTAATAAATAATTCAGTAATTACATTTATAGAATACGAATCTAATGAATAGCTTAAGATAGTTTATTAACTTGATAATTAATTATTTTTAACAATAATTTAAATAATAATTTTTAAATAATAATTAATAAAATAATTAAATTTTACCAGCGAATATTGTAACACGAAACTTACTACAAAATCACCTTGTTTATTTTATAGTATTTATAGAAAGTATTATGGGTAATATTTTACACAAATTTCTTTAATCGTTAATATACGAAGTTAGGTATAATGAGTTTAACGCAATTAAAAATTATAGCAATTTTGTTTCTTGATAAAACATTTTATTAATGGTAGAGTAATTTTGTAAAATTCCAATCTTATTTTTGTATTTGGGAGACATTAATAATTACGTTGTTATGACGATGAACCTCTTTATTTATAAGCGGTGAGATCGCCTTTCAACATTCAAAAAGCTTTCGACTTTCAACAAAAATTACTCGGTCGCATGGTATTTGTACAAAAGCGAGCTAACGCCCTGCCAGTGCTTATTAAGGGCATTGTGTACTAAAAATAGGTCCAGCACTTATCGAGCCCTCAGCCCCCACATAACATCCTGCCTGTTATTCATGCAGAGAATCAGTGCTACTTGGATCGTTTCTCTTTAAAAAACAAAAAAAATATTATCTTAAAATAATTAAATGTATTACAAAAACTAGATGATGACCGAGCTTTGCTCGTTTTTTTTTTTTTTGATAACGCCATCTTGTTTTGCCTTTAAAGCGGTTAGTTGCCCTCAATTAAGAAAAATAGTATTATTATTCGCCAATAGATGTGGGGAAGAGTTGATTATTGAAAACACGAATAAAACATTTTCTGAAAATAACTCGTAGCTCGATTTATCGCCCCCGAAATCCCCTGTATAGTAAATTTTATGAAAATCGTTGGAGTCGTTTTCGAGATTCAGATTATATATATACAAATCTTTCCTCTTTATAATATTAGTATAGATATACTTAATACAAGAATTGCTCGTTTAAAGGTATAAGATAATGATTGGCTCCTGAATATTACGCTTTACAAAAACTTCTTTAACACGTCCGGATGAATGGAAACTGAATACAATGCAATCTTTTTTTTCATTGCCCTTATATGCCAGCGAATATACGGCTCATCTGATGGTGAGTGGTTAGAGTCGCCCATGGGCTTCAGCAATGCTTGAGGCTGAGCCAAGTCGCTGCCTAACGTTCAAATAATAAAATAGCAATTATAAAAATAATCGACGGATCGAGTTCGCGTTTCACATAATTTTAAATTGTTTTCCGAATGTTCGTAGGCACATCGCAATGTGAATACCTTCCCGACTTCACACGTGTGGTCCAATTATTTATTTCATTGTGCAACGGCTGCCCACGTCGTTTCAAGTCTTAGTGTTTCACGGTTCAGAAAAGGCAGAATGTTGATACTTACCCATGCGAGCTATACCACTTCACCAGCTATTACGCAAAAAGGTTTTTTTTTCTTAGCTGGGTGGTCATCAGCAAGTTAAATGCCGCCACCCACCTTGAGACATGAGTTGTAAGGTCTCACATTTTTAACAGTACAACGGATGCCTCACCCTTCAAAGCAAAACAAATTACTGCTTCACGGCAGAAAAAGACAAGGTGGTGATACCTACTCGTACCCGTGCGAGTTCACAGGTGGCGTAAACCATAAATTAAGTAAATTGTAATTCTTGCGTCTTAGATTTTAATTATACGATGCTATCCGTGGAAGCTGTTGGCGAACGCATTTGCGATATTTATATGAAAGTATTGGTACCGGCCTGCAGGTCTTGAACTAGGGTATAATTATATCGCTTAATGGCTTACCCTTTTAGCTACGATGACCTAAGTATTTCATTATTAAGAACTTTAATTAAAATAATGCAATTTGAAGGCACCATCAGGTAGATTTGCTCAAAACAAGTCAGTTAATATCACAGGATTTCTCCGCACAAAGCTTTTACTTCGTGTTCCAATTTCGGTTTCTTACGATATTACTTCTCAATATTTGCCAAAGTATTACGTGAATAGGTTTAGTCTATTTTTTCTTACGCAATTTTGCTACAATAGTATCCGAGTTCTGATACAGGCAAAGCGAATACTGCATTTTATATTAATTTAGGAAGATATGAGAATATATTGATCGATAAATTATTGATATATTATGATGTAATACCGAATTTCTTGTACACCTTTATAGATTGGCAACATAATACTATACAATAAACAAGGCATTGCCCTCGACTGCGATGACCAATTACCTAATGCCGACTGATAGTCTATCAGCTGTCTCCTCAACAATTGTGTGTAATGTTAAATTATTGCAACCGCTCCTCAACTGACAAGATACAGAGTGTAAACGAATCGTGTCGTTGACCTCTGATTTGCAGGTTAGCGCTAGTTTCTAATATTGTAACAAAGATAATAACTTTAATGTAGGAGCGATTGTGTTCTCCCTATAGTTTTTACGTCCCTTTAGAGACTTTGGTCAAAGACTTAGACTTGTTATGTATTATAATAACGCCTATTTCATTTCCCAAAACGAAACATTTAAATGATAGGCAAAGATAAGTGATTTGATCATGTATTTGGCAATGTAAATTTAATTTTACAAGTGGTCGCTCAATTGTCGAAATTAGAACATAAATAATTGAAATTATAAGTTTGAACATTATTATGGTTCTATTGTTAAAGAATATACTTCTATAATCACAGATTTTGCCAAGGCTACACAATAGACAAATAAATATTATAGACAAACAATATTAATTATTATTCTCAATTTGACCACAGGCTATAACAATAGACAAAAGAGTATAATATATGCCTGTGTGTGTCAAATACATGGTAGTGCATGTAATGTTTTTTTTATCACTTTAATGTATTTTTAGGCACGATTTTAAAAAAAACAGCATTCTGCACTCCTTCTCTATATTCTCTGTAAGTGTGGGAAATTTTATACTCCTCCGTCCGCGCAATTTTCGTAAAAAGGGGTACTTACAAAGCTTTTATTTCACGTATTAATATACAGATTGCTAATAAACGTGTGTTCAGAGTTCATTTGAATGAAAGTGATTCATCGGCGGTAGTAGAGACAATACCGTGGTCTAGTACCAAGTACCTTATTTCCAAAATGTATGTAGTAATCATTAAAAACTTCCGTAGTTATCCGTGAGTCATGTTACGCATGTTTTTCATATTATTCAGATAAAATGTCTTGAAGAGACAGATGTGAACAGAAACTTAACGCGATATAACAATAAACTAGAGGTCCCGCAGTAGTCGAAATTCGACTATAATTAATTGGAATTGTAAGTTTGTACACTATTATGATTGTATATTATACTTCTATAATCACAAATTTCGCCGAGACTATAAAAAATATTAATAAAGACAAACAATACATATTTAATCTATTCTCAATTTGACCACAGACGTCAAGAACAAAAGTTTGACATTAAATAATATGCATGCGTGTGTGCGTCAAATACATGGTAGTGTGTGTAATGTTTTCTTTATTGATTTAATGTATCTTTTATGCATTATTTAAAAAAATATTAGCATTGTGCACTTCTTCTCTATATTCTCTATAAGTGTGGAAAATTTCATACTCCTCCGACCGCGCAATTTTCGTAAAAAGGGATACAAAGTTTTTGCTTCAGGTATTAATATATAGATAAGTAAATTTAAAGCCATAGAGGCAATCATTTCCAAACTTCGTATACACGCAAAACAATACATGTATACTTATATACACAATTATTAGAATCGTACTGCTTTTTAATTCATGTAATAGATACTACTTTAGTCCGTTTTAATTTTTTTATACATGTACTAGCGACCCGTCCTCGCTTCGCTTCGGAAACATTAAAACACACATGAAACCAAAAAAATAAAATCTTTTTTTTTTAAAAAAGTAGCCTATGTTCATCAGGGACAATGTCGGCTTCTAATGGAAAAATATTTTTTCAAATCGGTCCAGTAGTTTCGGAGCCTATTCGAAACAAACAAACAAACAAATCTTTCCTCTTTATAATATTAGTATAGAGTATAGATATAATTGTTTGGATGAAAGCCTGTAGGTACTCTTCAAGGTCGTCATAATTAAGCTTTTATTTATAACAATTTAGAAAGTAAAAGATATTAGCTATATTAAAAATGTATTATTACACTTACCAATTTTAAAAATGCATCTTACACAAAAACCTTTCGCTCGACATACGAAGTAAGCGATCAACGTGCGTAATTACATTTTAGTGTTCAGAAATTTCACGTTAGGCACTCACAGGCCGTGGTCGGATGCTGCAGGGTGGGGGGTCATCGACCGTCGTTATGCAACAAGCCTGTGATAAAGACATCATCCGCATTCTATCCGGTTCCTTGTTCTGCGAGAATACTTGCATATATATTATCACATTCCTATATGTGTCCTATTCCTATATTGTGATAATTAAAAATTGAAAAAAATATATGTACTGGAAATTATTTATGAACGATACAAAATGTTTAATACGCAATAATACTGTGTACTCAAGCGAGATGCATGTGTTTCTGTTCAAACCACGAAAGCAGATATCTATTTTTCTAAATAAATGAGTACCCACATCGACAACGAAGGAATGGCATCGTGGAATAAACTTTTACTTCTGACTAATTCTGACAATAGAGCCTTTTTTGCTGCCCGTGGTCATGTTCTCATATATATCTTTTTTTTGGCCTCGGTGGTTGGACCAGCTCATAGCCCACCTGGAGTTAAGTGGTTACTGGAGCCCATAAACATCTACAACGTAAATGCGCTACCCACCTTGAAATATAAGTTCTAAGGTCTCAAGTATAGTTACAACGGGTGCCCCACCCTAGAAACCGAAACGCAATACCGCACGGCAGAAATAGGCAAGTTGGTAGTACCCACCCGCGCGGACTCACAAGAGGCCCTACCACCAACAACAATTTTAGTATTAGCGTGCTCTTCTTCAACTACAATATAGTAAATTGTTCGGTGAAAAACAATTTTTCAAACCTGGCTTACTGTATTCCACTTACGAGTCAATTTCTAACACCGGGAAAATGCAACCTCACCGGAATACGTTTTAGCTGCAAACGTAGCCACGTTTGCTTCAAAATGAAGTTGTATAATAAAACTGATATCATATTATATATTAGAAAGGACACCGCTATCGCTCTTTTAAAGTAAGTAAAAAATAATATTTGTTTGTTTGTCAATACATGTCCTATGCATGTTTGCGTGTCTTTTATCTGATTACGTCGGAACATGTACAGTTGTTGTAGTTATTTATATGTATATAAGCCAATACTAGTACATCTATAAACAAAAATATAAAAAAATTAATTGCAATTAATGACTTAACGCTGATATTTTGGTGATTTCAGTCTATGGTAACTTCTTAATGGCGCCGCGCACTCATAGGGATCTTCTTTTAAATCGATCAGGGAACATATCTTCAATAATAATTTTCTATAAAAGCGTATTTTGTTAGTTAATTTTTTATTTTTCATATTATTTATTTTTCATTTTTTAGTCGAATTTCAGTTATTTCAATATATATTTTTAATATTGAAATGTCATCGGTCCTTAATAAGTATATCAAATTTCGAGTTAATCTGACGTTTTGAAGGAGATCAAAATCATGTTCAAAGATTCCGTTACATACTAACTTACTAACATAATGATACCGCCTTTCTGTGTCTTCTTGCCTTTGAGGTTCTTTTCGCGGTGTGAAGTGAAAATGTCAGACGATTCAAATTCAAATTCAAAATCATTTATTTCATCTTGGATATCATCAAAAACACATTTGTTGAATGTCAAAATATAAATGAAAATGTTAACTCTACCACCGGTTCCAAAAAAAGCCACAGTCCTGAGAAGAACCGGCGAAACAAACTCAGCGGCCTTTGTTTTTTTTTGGATTTTCTCAAATATTTTTATTAGGATTTTAGGTACTATCATCATATAAGCTTATTTGTGGTATACCACATGATTAAACAAACAAATAATATGATTTTCGGATCAGAAACGTTAAACCAAACTCATTCTCGAAACTAAATCAGTTTGAATATCCATTTTAGTTAGCAAAATAACAATTTCGCTTGAAGCAATTTCATTCTCGGGACGAGGCATCACGCCACTGAGCATACCCGACCGCAACTCAGGACCACGTTTCCTAAAACCGATGACAGAAATTAATTAAAGCTAGTATGGCTTAGTTTCGAAGTAATATGAATAGAAAATGAAGTTTCTTTTATGTTATATTTAAATCAGTTTTGGACATATCGTTTTTATATCGAATTAGCTGACACGGTAGACTTCGTAGTGCGTCAATCTATAAATAAAAGACCTAAAATTTTGTATAAAATAAACTTAACACAAACAAAAGAAATCCGTCCGACGGGGGACGCATCAAAGGGAATACAAAATTGTTATTTTTAATTCATTCCGAGCATTTTCATATTTATCTACCTTTTAAACCTTCTCTGGACTTCCACAAATAATTCAAGACCAAAATTAGCCAAATCGGTCCAGTCGTTCTCTAGTTTTAGCGAGACTAACGAACAGCAATTCATTTTTATATACCTACTAGCTGACCCGGCAAACGTTGTGTTGCCTTAAATAAGATTTCTAGGGAAATTCTACTGTAGAAATAAAAACCTCATTTAACCACATAATACCTCATTATAAACAAAAAAATATATCCAAAAAATAAAAATAAAAAATAAATGTTTGGGGTGGACAACCCTTTTCACTTAGGGGTATGAAAAATAGATAGTAGCCGATTCTCAGACCTACTGAACATACTATTGATACACAAATAAAACCAACAAAACATGGCTGAAAAATGTATAGTATTGTATAGCTCTCAAATATATTAAGTGTATAATCTATGATGTATAGTGAGTAAGTAAGACAGGAGACCGGCTTCGTCCCCATCCCTACTACGTGATGTTTGCTGGATCAGTGGTGACACCTGGTGGGGATAGCTGATCGATTGATAGTTGATCAGTAGTCGACCGGCGAGCGCGGGAGATCAAATTCAATTTAAAAAAAATCATAATTAAAGGAACTTGAAATTATAAACTCTGAATAAGAATTTATCGTACTACAATTATAATATTTGATTGCCATCTTGCAACCTTATTGCGGATGGAAAAATAGGGGTTGATCGTATAAGAGTGAAAATTGAGAGTAATATGATTTTTTTTATTTTAAGTCATGATAAAACTAAATAAAAAACTTGCCAAAAAAATTTATGTTTATAATTAACAAAAAATAGGGGTTGATCATAGAGGGATGAAAAATTGAGAGTAACATCAGATTTTTTATTTTAATTCATGACAAAATAAAAATAAAAATGAAAATCTTGCCAAAAAATTAAAGTTTATAATTAACAAATAAAAAATAGGGGTTGATCGTAGAGGGGTGAAAATTTCAGAGTAATATGATTTTTTTTATTCTACGTCATGGCAAAATAAAAACAAAAATCTCGCAAAAAAATTTAAAGTTTTTAATTAGCAAATAAAAAATAAGGGTTGATCGTAGAAAGGTGAAAATTGAGGATTGTATGTATTTTTGTATGTTGTATCATAAAAAAATAGAAGTTAAAAATTTTGCCTAAAAAATAAAAAAAAATATTTAGGGGTGGACTACCCCTAACATTTAGGGGGATGAAAAATAGATGTTGGCCGATTCTCATAGATACCGGATAAGCACAAAAAATTTCATCAAAATCGGTCAAGCCGTTTTGGAGGAGTATGGCAACGAAAACTGTGACACGAGAATTTTATATATTAGATATATAGATTATATGAACTTTGACACATTAGGTTGAAGTCTCGATTATATTGTAAACTGTATTTAGGTACCTACATTATGATTGTCCCTAAGACGGTTTTTAAATGATCAAACTTAGTACAATTTGCCAGTTAATACAGTTTTTTTTATTGCTTAGATGGGTGGACGAGCCTACCGGAGCCCGTACACATCACCAACGTAAATGCGCCACCCACCTTGAGATATAAGTTCTAAGGTCTCAGTATAGTTACAACGGCTGTCCTACCCTTCAAACCGAAACGCATTACTGCTTCACGACAGAAATAGGCGGGGTGGTGGTACCTACCCGTGCGGACTCACAAGAGGTCCTACCACCAGTAAAAAGTATTATGAGTATGCCGACCTGTAAAGTGGCCGCTGCTAGCATTAGATCTAGCAGCTTCCAATAACTCTGAAATGGGGTAATAAAAGCATTTCAATGTTAACTTCATATGCTTACGAAATCTATATCGCAGTGAAGATTTACATTCCTCATACATCGCATTGCTCTAATGGGTTATGATGTCTCATTCCAAAGCCTTAAAATCTCGATTAGTCGATTCGAATTACTTCTTCATTGAGTAATTACATTATTTCATCATTATTAATTTTATTCTAGACTAGCGACCCGCCCTGGCTTCGCTTCGGTAACATAAAATTTTATTATTGATAGTGGAGTCCCGCGATGTTACCCGCAGTTATTGTCGTACTGCGGGTGACGCCGCGGGGTGAAGCTAGTCTAAAAAAAGTAGCCTAAGTTACTCCTTATATCATCAGCTACCTATCAGTGAAAGTCCCGTCAAAATCGATTCAGCCGTTCCAGAGATTAGCCGGAATAAACAGACAGACAGACAGACAAAAATTGTAAAAAATGTTAATTTGGTGTATGTACCGTATATACCTATATATTCATATGCATGTAGTAAAAAGAGGCCATTTCAATATTACAAACAGACACTCCAATTTTATTTTTATGTATAGATGATATCAGTCTACTATCAAATTAGTTTTGAACGTATTGTGTTGGCTCGCGTGTTAACGTCGATGCAACGCTTACAAAGGCAACGATGTTCCCGTCAAAGCCCCTAGAGCTAATAACGCATGTACATATGTGTGCGCTAGTTAAAATGCCTGAACTTCAAAATGGTCCGCAAACTGAAGCGGATTTTGTTTTGCCGAGGTAACCGAACGCCCAGTAATTTAATTCCCGCGAGCTTTGTTACGGAATCCCTTTGACTATTTTAATTGTTACCGCGAATTCTGCTTTGAATTATGAACGGGATTTTAGTAATCTAAAGCTACGCTTAGCTATTTCCATTCGGTTGTTTTTTACTCGAAAATAATAATTTCAAAATATTTTTTAAATAAAATACATATCGACGCTTGAAAGGCAAAAGTGACTAAGCGACAATAACTGATTTGTACCTAAATGATAGGCAATAACCATATTCGATGCGCAAAAAAAATATATTTCTAGGTCTATTAAAATCATTTCAATCCTACAGCTAGATTCGTTAAAATAAATTTTGTTTTCAGGTATTTCAACTTTAAATTAATCAGTCTACTGTAAAGTTCACGCATTGTCGCTTAGTCACGTTTGCCTTTCAAGCGTCGATATATTTTTTAAAGAAATTGCAACTTTGCCTTTTAAAATACAAAAAAAAAAAATACCAGTAGTAACAAGATTAGTACATCATTTTACCATAGATTGATAAACGAACCAGAACTGAATCGAGCGTTTCCATAAACACCACAAAGATTCTGCTATACTTTTGATACTTACCCGACAAAGGATATTACACCTTATCTAGTTAGTTGGTAAGTTGTTACCGTTTCTCATTGACAGTGACAATAAGAGGGCACGTTCTATTGCCTGCTACTGACAAAGAGGATCAAAATCTTAATTGTACTGTAACAAAAACTGTCCTACCCTTTAAATTGATATAACTGAGTTTCGCAGTAGGAAAAGGCAGAATAGTGGCAGCTCACAATACACTGCTACCCATTATTGTTTATCTCTATCGTGACGCTGTGGAAGGAAATTTACGGGAGCTCCAAGTGTCGGACTGGCAAGGTGTTGCGCAGCGCCGGGATGAATGGCAAAGTTTATTGTCGGAGGCCAAGACCCACTTCGGGGTCATAGCGCCAGCTCAGCAGCAGCAGTAGTAGTAGTGATGCGTTCTAATCGGTTCATACTCAACAGTCACGGAAGAATGATATCCAACATCTTGTAAGCTGCTTAAAGAAAACATGCTTCCTCCCTGAGCCGCTTTCCTCATGTCTGAGGGTCGTGACCATCTCCTCCCGTTATCCTTCTTTCGATGATGTTTCGCCATCTTAAAGAAAACAATAACCTAGGATTAAATCGTAAAAGTAGATCTAAATGTAAAAACCTTTTTATTAAAGCATTCAGTGTGCTGAAATCTAAATTATTGCTGAATTTGGTGATGGATCGCGAACGCTCTCTGATTTACTTGTGCCAAGATCGAATATTAAAATTGTTTATGTCGAGAGTTGCATTTGTTTTGGCATACAAGCACGTAACCACGTCCACGCCGTGTACAACATCACTGTCAATACACTGGCAACCGCAAGCGTTCGTTAAAATGGTGTCTCAAATTAGATTTTTTTGTGTTCCGGGAGATTGGAAGGCGCCGTGGCCTAAAAGATAAGACGTCCAGTGCATTCGTGTCTCGCGATGCAACGGTGTTCGAATCCCGCAGGTGGGTACCAATTTTTCTAATGAAATACGTACTTAACAAATGTTCACGATTAACTTCCACGGTGAAAGAGTAGCATCGTGTAATAAAAATCAAACCCGCAAAATTATAATTTGCGTAATTACTGGTGGTAAGAACTCTTGTGAGCCCGCACGGGTAGGTACCACCGCCCTGCCTATTTCTGCCGTGAAGCAGTAATGCGTTTCGTTTTGAAGGGTGGGGCAGCCTTTGTAACTATTCTGAGATCTTAGAATTTATATCTCAAGGTGGGTGGCACATTTACGTTGTAGATGTCTATGGGCTCCAGTAACCACTTAACACCAGGTGGGCTGTGAGCTCGTCCACTCATCAAAGCAATAAAAAAAAGATGCTCGTAGTTACTATAGAACGAATAGAGCCGAACTCAAAATACCAAACATCTTTAACAAACTAACTCCGGCTGGGAATCGGGTCCCTACCCTGTGCGACAGTACTACTATTCTAACAACACAAGTCAAAGGATCTTAAGTGATCTCTTATGTATGCACATTCTAATCAGAAGACCGAGGTATACGACCCCGACTTGGACATCATTCTTCAGCTAGTATCCCACGCAGTTTTTGAAATGTCCACGATTCTAACACACACAACCTCGAATGTCTTCAAGGATCGAACATTCTTATCGAATTAAACATCGAGTGTTATATGCAACACAAAGTACAAGAGTAAGTGCAAGTCTGTACCGTACATAGATGGTGGGGCACTTAGCACCATTGAATTCGCAATTGTCATTTCTTACACACACCGCTGTAGGGTAACAATGAATGAGTCGACCTACTTTACAATTTATCCGGCTTATTCACTTACCTTCGTGTTTGTTACTCACGTACAGAAGCTTTGTTGGTTAGTTTTCATTAGGATGCAATAGAAAAAAACAAGAGAACAACATAGTAGGAGAATTGGGTGAGCGAAATTTTATTAAATTCTAGTTTATTTATTGATAACAATAATTTTAATTGTTTTAACTTGTAATTGTATATTTTGATCATTTATTTGTCTAAGGCAAAATGAAGTTGAAATCTTAACTGTGAATGCTTTAACTTTTTATTAAATCAACTAGAAATAAATTTAGTGGTTTTATTACACAAATATTTAAATTTAACGAGAACATGACGTAATATCAAATTAAAATTCGTAAAAAATAAAAACAAAGGTTTATAGATTTTTAAAATATAATACCACGTCGTCACTGTAAACCACTATTTTTCAATATATTTAAAAATATATTATTAAAACATAATAATTGTTAAACGCTTACATACTGCATGATGGTACTGAAAATCACAGTCACTTACGCATTAACATATCATAGTGTGCGTGTATACATAGGGATGTCAAACGCACTGTATCTTAACGCCTTTATTTAATCTATAATAGTATTTATTAAATTAAATCCAGTTAAAGTACCAAATTCGATTAATTTTTTTTGAAATCTATTTCTTTGATCGCGTTGAAAAGGGCCCGAACTAAAAAAAACCTATAAATGAAATTAAACTTCTTCACCAGATATTGAAAGGAGAGATTGAGAAAATTCTCATACAAAACAGATCTTTTTACAGCAATCGCTAAGATCTGAAACAAATCTCTAGGACTGTAATAGTTACGCATAAAGAGAAACCTCAAGAATTTTTGTTAATGTGTTATGGAAATATCTTTGAAAATCAAACTAACATTGAAGTAGCTTTTCCAAAAAAACTACATTTTTGTTTAAAAAACGATCTTTAATCTAGTTTCTCAAATGTCGTGTTAGAACGTACCTAAATAATTTCACATCGTTTTGGTAGCGAAGTAGCCCTGGATTTATCAGTTGACTTGGTGTGGCCCACATTCTGACAGCCCGAGCTGCGTTGTTAATGCCTCACTTGGGTCCAGAGTGGACTTCCACAGGATCTACAACAAGCCTAAGTCACTCCTCCTCTAGTCGTCCACCGCTGCACTCGTGGTCGCGTGTGAGTGAACTTTTATTATGCCTTACCTTACTATTTTATTTTCTATTGTTTCTTTTTCGTGCTTAAATTAAATGTTAACAAAAAATTGTAGAGTCTATATTTTAAAAAATCTAATATTGTAACTTTAGATTATAGTAGAATTTCAAAAGCATTTAAACACAATTAACTGAATTTGCTGTTAAAAAAAATTAACCATAAACTTACATATTATTATAATATAATTATGGTAATACTGTAATTGTACAAAAGCTGAGGAGTACTTTTAAAATAGCGGCTTAGAAACGAAAGAAGACAATTGGAATATTTTTAAACAATACTACAAGATTCAATACTTTCTTTCAAAAAGCAAATAACGCAAGCAGCTACTCTTTAAAGATAAGAAACTTAATTTATAAAACATTAAGTCATATGCGACAATCATATATTATGATTATCTTTAGATTAGTATAAAGCCATTATAAACACATATATGCATACGTACATATATTCATATATTACTATCGTGACGTAACTTGCATTCAACAACAATTATTAATTAAGAAAACCATTTAAAATAATTTAAAAAAGTATATATGCGACAAAAAAATTAATTAATTAACCGGCAAGAACTAAATTAATAACTAAATAGTTTTGTGTTGTAGTAGGTGGGTTCAGTTCGCATGTTGTAACGGCGTTGTTGCTTTTTATGCACAAAACAATGACAAGCCAACGCAATGGTGATTTTCATCCAATATTCCAATTTACGTGGTTAATATTATGGAGTTTTCGGCTACGGTTGTTTGGCTATGAGCTGTCTGAATACGGAAACAGATCTGTCGGCTTTCTAATTTCCTCTTAGTCGAAAAATACAGTTTTCGGAGCGCGATCTATTTTACAACTATTTTTTATTTATTGATGTTTAGGGTGAACGCTCTCACCGCTTTTGCTTAGAAAGTGTTAAACGAGTATGTAGTCTGTTACACCAGCGGATAAGTACTGCCTACTGTTAGTAAGGCTTATTTTGGGTCTGCACAGAGAGCTACCAATACCCTGCCTATTTTGAACGCGAAGTAATGCGTTTCGGTTTGAAGATGTATCAACCCAATGGTAAACCATTGGAGCTTGGAGCTCATGTCCTCGTGGTATTTACGTGTTTGAGGGCTCCGATAATAGTTCTAGTATGCTCAGACATCGCGTCGAAGTGTCAACTGTATCCAAATAATTCAGTCATGCGTCTGACTGACTGCCTTGTGATATCAAAAGCCAAGACGTCAACCGGCATGCGTTAATAATATGCTCAGTAACCAAAATTTAAGCCACCTCTATAATTTACATAGTTGTTTTTGTCATTCACATAATCTCACTTTTATTAATTAATAAATTAAATAGTTTGCGTGCTGAAATGAAGAATTAGTAAATTGTTCACTTACATGATAAACTAATGTTGGGATTAAAATTTATTATTAAAAATAATATCACTATTTCTAGAGTTAATACACTGTCGATGGCCAGTCTTCAATCAGCGACTATCCCTCACAATCATAGATATATAAATAAAATCCAGATCACTTAATTAAACTCTCGTTCAGATACGGCAATTTCATAGTCCGTCCACACTGTTACGACTGTCAACAGCGAACATACGTCAAAGCGAATCAATTCGTTGCAATTCATAATACGTAGGTAACGCTTTTGTACGTAACTATTTTAGCCGTTGCTCGTCTATTGCTCGTTCGTCGTTTGGTTAGCATTCCCTTCGTATGGGCAGGGTGATCGCGCGGGGAGTCCACGATTCAACTGTCGCATGTCGCCTCGTTTTCCAATCAATTGCAACGCGAGCCGTCCTTATAAATAGTACGTCGTTTTAAATACAATCCGTACGATGTGGACTGTGTATTTTAAGTGTGCATTGATATATTTTGGGAATCAGTGAGAGTGAATTATTGTTTGTGTTTGTTATTAAATTGTTTATTTTTCCGTGTTGGAGTGTGATTTGTGTACGAATTGATTTAAGGACAGGTATGTTTTAGCTTATCTTTGTTTTATTTGGACACTGTAATTAGCCGACCCAGCGGTTACTGATTTTTTGACTTTAATGAAGCGTTAGTAATAGACCGCTGTCTATATCCGACGCTTGTCTATGAATAATAGATAACCAATACCAACATTTTCAAGCTAGCTTCAATTTAAATAAACACCCATCAAACCAATTATTTTTGCCGCTTGGAAATCATGCTTTATAGTTTCAAGGTCACCTCACATCAGGTGGACCTTGAGCTCGTCACCCCATCGCTTAGTGTTGAATGTCAAAACCTTAATCATATTACATCCAAAGAAAATAGTTCTGACTCACACATTATTTCGTACTTTTGTATGCGGAAATTATAACAATAGATCTACAGGAATAATAAAGCTATGTTAATGCTTTGGTTTTTCTTTATGGAATTTTCTTCTAGGGTACCAAGGTATAGGCTAATTAGTCATTCACCACAAATACGATCACAATGTGGTTTTGTTACACTGCAACACATGCGATACAAATAAATGTAGATACGTAATATGTTAGGTGCCATCCCACGGGCCTTTGAGGTTTCAACGATCAGTCTAATTGTTTCGTGCTTGACACAATAGCAATGTCGAAATGTAATTCAATCCACTTGACATTATATTTATATTTATATGCTGATGTGAACGTCCCTAAAACGAGGGCAGGGATGACGATTCCCGACACAATGACACGGAAACGCAATCGAAGGATTACATTTAAAAGTGTTGCTGCGCTCGAAGCGACATTAGTTAAAATCAGCTGACGGAATAACGTTACAGAGGAAATGTACACGTAATATGCCATCTTCATGATGTTGGATAAATTCTTCGTTTTAATAATTTTGTTAAAATGGAAATTGCTCTAGGAAATGTTTATACTTTTTTTAAAAATCCTAAACTGATAGCCTTGAGAGGCTATTTCAGCGTAACCTTAACTAGTAGGTGAGCTCACGGGGCTCAAACCTGACGACGTTGCTAACACGAACCCTAGCAAGAACCGTGCTTGGCAGAATCTACCACCGAATCGGAAACCCGCTGAGAAGATTCGGAGAATTTTTATAAAATTTTGCGGTGGTTAAGGAATACGATGGGATTTCATTAATAAATTATTAAATATATTATATACAATTGCGGTAGAGCGTGTTACAATGATGCGTAGAGTAGTCGATGTTCGTTACATTACGTTCATATTGCCCTTCAAACTCATTAAACATTTCAAATCGAAAAAACATTATAGGTATATATCTATATCGTTCCCTCACTGCTGAGGATCGCGACCACATATGACGTTGCTCCACAGTGTTCGGTCATGGGTGGCATGGACTGCATGGTACCTAATGCTTCCCTTACTAGTTCTGACCATCCGGCTGGTGTTCTGCCCACGGCGCGCTTGCCTTCTACTCCTCTGTGCGTCATGTTCCACAGTGCTGAGGATCGTGACCTTTACAGAATACATACGTAAAGGTTTTCTTGGGAAAATTGCTAGTGGTGGGTTCCCGCGTTCTTCCACAGCAGAATTTCAGAGGCAATTTAGTGCCTCTGGGCTACTGAAGCCCTAGTTCGGGTTGGTTGACCGCCACCCGTTGCTTTCTATGCGACCCGCAAGTATGAGCTTCTCTAATTCATGTCTGGGAGACCGCATGATGTGCCCGAAGAAGCTCATAACAAAAATATTAAGACAGACGTTATCCCAACTGGAACATTCGCAGATACAGTGCCTATGACCAGTATCAGAGACATATTGTTATTATTTTTGTGGGATCGTTTGTTCATTGGCATAGTGCAAATAACTTTAAATACAAAACAAGAACGTTATAGGATGGTGTGATAGAATCCTCGGTATGCTTCACACGTTTCCCATCATAAAACAATTTAGCCTCATGCTTAAATTCAATCAAGAATCTAGTCTTAACACAGAGTATGGGGTGAAACGGTAATGAAAACTGTGCTAAGGTAAAAATACAGAAAACCAATTTTACTAAACTAGGTAAAAGACTTGTCGTTTTGGCAAGTTAAAATTTCATGGTTCCAGTTAAATAACAAATTGACAAACGCCTGAAGGTTTCGATTCTTAAAAGTGTCCGGAGCTGGGATTATTAGGGTTGATTTTTGAAGCGGCTTTCACTATTAGGGTAATGTGGAAAGTTTCGTAAAATTTTTTACTTACTCTCGAGTATCAACTGCATTCATAGAGAAGATAACCAAAAAATCTGGTCTATTAAGAGACTTGGATTGAATTTTATTCGACCTCGGCCTGGCTCTGATTTCTTGCGTCGCTGACGTCCATGAGTGACGATAACCACTCATCATCCGATGGCCCATATGCACGCCAACCTAGAAGTATTTGACGGAGAGAATTTAAGAGTAATGATTTCCTTTTAACTTTTTTTTTTTTTTTATAACAACTAAGAGGCAAGCGAGCAAGACGGGTCACCTGATGGTAAGTGATTCACCGCCGCCCACGGTCACCAGCGTTTACGCCAGTGCGTTGCCTTAACTATCAGAATCTGCCGCGTTCTTGAAAAGTACGACACTGGACTGTTTCGGGGAGGCTTAAAACCGTTACCTGACAGCTGACAATCTTAAAATGGTATGCTTTGCTGAATGGCAGAACCACTCCATCATATATTTGCAGGATCCAAGACACCAAAGTCCAATAGCTATTTTTTATATTTATTTTATCAATTTAAGTGTTTTTTCTGATTTTGAGATGTACAAGCGGATACTTTGGAAGTGCTCTCTATATGCTATCTATAAATGTTGTATAGATTGAATTCTGCCCGTGGGTAGGTCCGATTTCACAGTTCAGTGAGGACGACCCGATTGGATGGCGTCGGTGCTTCGGACAAATTCAATTTCAAGTCATTTGCAAACAGTACACTCCTATACTCAAACGTAATATGCATCGTATGTGCTGGTTTTAAAGAGTACAAGAAAATTAATCTATATTTAACGAAACAAGAGATGTTCGTAATTTTTGCATATATGATCAGTAAAGTGTATATTTATTTCAATATTCGTGAAAGCTTGAACTTAAAAAAAATTATTGAGGCCAAAAAAAAATTGTTAGAGCTCATGATCCATTTTGTGGTTACCGTAGTCCATGGACAACACAACGTGAGTGCCGCGGCTCGTCTTGAGACATGAGGTCCACGTGTCAGTTGTATTGTGTGACGCGTGTTTTCTGTTGTATCGTCTTTTTTTCCAACCCATTCGCTGATAGTCGAAGAGGCAATTTCAGCTACGCGCGGACGCGTAGGAAAACTCAGTGGGCTGTGTCTATGGGTTGTATCGTCCTTCTAAGCGAAGCGCATGACTAGATTGCGCTAAAAACGCTAAGCCCTAGTTGGTGGAGGAGGTAGGAGCCCCTAGATGAGCTACACTAGTACCTTCCGCAAAAATATTTAACTTGATCTCTCATCTTAATGATTCGACATTTATTCCAAATGACCAAATGTTGTCTATGTTTACTGGTGGTAGGACCTTTTGCGGGTCCGCACGGGTAGGTACAACCATCTCGCCTATTTCTGCCGTGAAGCAGTAATGCGTTTCGGTTTGAAGGGAGGGTCAGCCGTTGTAATTATACTGAAACCTGTGACTGAGACCTTAGAACGAATATCTCAGGGTGGGGGGTGGCATTTATGTTGTAGATGTCTATGGGCTCCGTTAACCACTTAGCACCAAATGGGCTGTGAGCTCGTCCACCCATCTATGCAATAAAAATTAAAAATTAAAAAAGATTTAAAAAAACGCAAGGCACAGATAAAGTCGTGTCCAAACTGCGTGTAGTTAAAACAATTCGTTTTATAATTACATTTTTTAAGACATTAAAATCTGTGATTGCTTCTAATTTATTAACGTAAAAATGGAGAGAATTAAAAAAAAAAACATTCAATCTAATGAATTTACTACGGACAAAGTTCTACGTAATTCTAATTGCATTAGAGCATCTCAGTCCAATTTAAAAGAAGAAAGATTTAATGTAATAAATTGGTTTATATGTATTAACGCTTTATAGTTCGCTTTCGGGTCTGTTTAAAAAAAATGCCTGGAATATACACTTTTTATCCTATCTACAATAGTAGAGATATTACTTTCACGTTCTCGTCTTGATCTATAGTCGAAGTTATAACACTCTAAATGTAAACAAAGCTTCGCGGTAAATGGTTGAAAAAAAACGCGTATACATATTTTAATATTACATTTCACGGTCCGAGTCGCTTAGGAATCCACGCTTCACATAACAGTTCGCAATAAAAACACAAGGTACGCAACACAAGAACCGATCATTTATATACGTTAATAGTTTTATATACACCGAAGATTTTCCTACTAAACTTTCTATGCGCAGAAAACAATACGGTCAATGTATGTAGTGGCAATACGTAGAGTCGAAGAGCGAGACGGCTTCTGTTCGCTTAGTACGTGCGAGTGAGAAGGTATAACGGTGCAGGTTCAACGATCGACTCGGGCGCAGTTTGTTGAACTGCAATCATTACTTTGGAAAAATGTAGGGATGTCACCAACATATAACTAAATAATATTTTATCAGAAATGATATAATAAAGTTTTATTGGTGATATAGCGTACTAATAGCCCTTCAGGGATAAGTATTGTTGCCCCGTAATTCAAATGCGTACCAGCAACTTTATAAAAAAAAAATATTGCTTAGATATTTTCATGCCATGTCCTTAGCTCATGTCCTTATCTAGTCTTAAGTGGTTACCGAAATCCATAGATATCAGCAACATAAATATGTACTTAACAAACATTTACGATTGATTTCTACGGTAAAGAAATAGCATCGTGTAAATAGAAATCAAACCTAAAAAAATATAATTTGCGTTATTACCGGTGCTAGGACATCTTGTGAGTCTGCACGGGTAGATACCAACACCCTGCCTATTTCGGTCATGAAGCAGTAATGCGTTTCGGTTTGAAGGGTGGGGCAGTTTTTATACTGTATAACTTGGGACCTTAGAACTTATCTCTCCAGGTGGGTGGCGGAATTTATGTTGTAGGTGTCTATGGGCTCCGGTAAGCACTTAACACGAGACGAGCCGTGAACTCGTCCACCAATATAAACAAAAAAAAATGACCTCACCTTGCCCTTAAATATAAGTTCTTTTGAAGACCGTTTCGTCAGCTTAATTGACCGATTGCTCTAATATTTTTATTATTGGAAAAAATATTAAAGTTATTGCTTGGCTTTTGCTATTACAATATTCAGTTAATCCTATTAAACTATAATACTATCATAAAACTCAAAATATTCACAAAATACTTCTTAATATTTGTTATCAGTGACTTTATTCCAAACGTTTGCAATGATATAAATAAACCTCAATTTAATTTTTACCAAAACAATAATTGGGTCGACTTATCTGGTCCTAAATACTTAAGGCTTAGCCTATGGGCGTGTAATATGAATTCCATCGCTCCCCTTGACATATGAGAACGAAATCCCAATGTACAACGGTTATCCTCATTTCAGACCGAAAAGCATGATGATTCCGCGGCAGAAACATGCAGAATGGTGCCAGCGACCCGTATGGCCTCACAATATGTTACTGATGCTATGTTGTATCTCACGTTGCTTGAAGGAATGTAGGTTGCGAATAGCTTCGATTACAGCTTAGTGCTAGAATATCGATTAACTCACTGATGAAATTGACCGTCAATCGAAATCTAGAAGAAATATTGTTCATTAAGTTTCTTATAAATTAACTTTTGACTAAAAAAGTAGATTTCCACAATTGTTTTTGGCAAAAAAATGTATACTTTAATAATATTTTTCTCTACAATCAGAACAAAATATTAACTAGCAGCCCTAACTACAGTCTCCGAAGCCAGTCATTTATCTCTGTCATTTAACACAGGTAGGAACGAGAAGGAGCAATCGCGGAAGAAAGGCCCGACTCGTTACGTAAGCTAGCGCTTTATCGCCAAACTCAATTGTCAATGTAATAGGTACACATTTTATTAAATTATTCATTAAATTGATTTGTGTTTAATTAAAAACAAAATGTTGAGCATTCCATCGCAAATACAGACAA
Source organism: Bombyx mandarina (assembly GCF_030267445.1). Classification (NCBI taxonomy): domain Eukaryota; kingdom Metazoa; phylum Arthropoda; class Insecta; order Lepidoptera; family Bombycidae; genus Bombyx; species Bombyx mandarina. The sequence goes on along the minus strand of NC_143208.1, from coordinate 19,151,593 downwards.
GAAATATACTTTTGAAAGGAGTTCCTGTGGAACATAATCCACTAAGTGTTGTTGGCTTGTGACACAATGAGTTAGTTTAATTCTTTTAATTCTTCCAATCTGAAAGAAAGGGGCTCCCCGATTAGATGAACATACTATTGTAATAGAATTAAACCCAAATCGAGATTCGAGTATGTAGTAGTAGAAGACATGATTAATACCGGATCATAATTCTGCGCTGCAACTTTCTCCCTCATACTCCGCAAGGAAGGCTTACCCCCGTATCTTTGGTCGTTTACACGTCATTACATAAGAGTCATATTTTGCATTATTTACCTAATAAATAAAGTCAATGCGATTATAAGTTTTATTTAAATAATAATAAACTGGTGGTCGTGGAAAACACGATGCAATCAAAATCACACAAAACCGGCGAATAAAAATACAAAGCCGGGTCCGAACCGGGTCCACTTTCAAATTTACCCCACACACACATATTTACGAATAACTCAGCTACTAAAACATCAAACAAGTTCAATGCTTCTAGTGTCAAACAGACAGCGGCGGCTTGACTTTGACATTAAACAATGACCATAGACTACAGAACTCTATGGGTTTGATGCTAGCTTGATCAAATTTTCCCCAAACTGATGTTGTCGTGGTGACGCAATAACACGACTCTACCTCACTCGAGGACAGTTAAGGAATATTGTAATGGTCGACTAAAAATACCAAACTCGAGTAAGTTTAGGAGGAGTGCTCGAGCATCATCGTATGAGTTAAGAGTGGAGGACTGTTTGATGAAACGTCTAAGCAGTGATTCTCAACCACTGTGCCGCGGCACTTCTGTGTGCCGCCAAATTTTGCAAATATATAATAATAATGTTAATATTATTAAATTATATCTATAAAAAGAAAAATATTTTTAACATGAATATATATTTATATCCACAAAAAAATTAATTATTTTATTATTTGCTTTGCAACGCGGTTTTTCTTAGTGCCAAATTATGATGAAGCGGCGTGCATAGCAATAGGAATATGTCTCAAGTCGGCGCACACTTGCCACTTCTGCGTACAAAACGTGTTATTTTAGTGATAGTTGGCATTCACAAGGTGTTGCATAGTAGTTACTGCACATTTTCTTTCGTTAAAATTGGCAAATGTATGTGATTCGGTAGTAAGTAAACAATTTTTATCTTTTTCTTTGTGTGCCGCCAAATTTTGAAATCGTTAAATATGTGCCGCAACAAAAAAAGGTTCAGAATCACTGGTCTAAAGATACGGGCATTAGAGTCGAGACCAGATCTCACTTCTCTCCGCGCTACAGTTTTTTCAAAGTAGTCACAGAATTCACAGACTTCACACGTGAATATGTCCGCTCCATAATTAGAACAAGAAATCCAAATTATCTTGTTGTATCTAAGTTATCTTGTCTTATCTTATCTTGTTTCGAATGCGAATACTGACTATCCTATCATTTAACACCGCACAATATGAGATGAAGCTTTTTGGCGAAAGATCTTTTTAAAAACTTTTGCGAACTATTAAAATAAATATCCATATGTATGTTTCATCTTTTTTTTTGTTTTTATTTCTTCCTATCTATTCCAGTGACTTCGAGAAGTCATACTAGATTCCACGCGAGTGAGTGAGCTCACGGGGCTCTAACCTGACGACGTTGCTAATACTAGCCTTAGCAAGAGCAGTGCTTCGTAAAATCCACTACCGTATCGGAATCACGATCCACTGAGAAGATCCGGCAAGAAACTCAGTGGGTTGTGTTAGTGGGTTGATTTGCAACGACGACGACCAGTGCTTGAGGTACCTAAAAGTACCGTTAGGGGATCGGGAGGATCTGTAATGACGTGTTTTGGGTTTCGTTGACTGTTTACCATTCGGTCCGCAGGATCGGGTTTGTAGTTACTGGAGGCCACGGTAAGAGGGTTCTCGTGTCGTGCCGCTTTCTCAAAATGGGAATATCTCCGCTCCTCAATTGGAACAAGAGGTCCAAAAATTTCTTGCTTCGCATTCGAATACTGACTATCCTGTTAATTTAACCTCACACAATATGAGATGAAGCGTATTGGTTGAAGATCTTTTTAAAAACTTTTGCGAATTATTAAAAATATATACATACCTAGTCCGGCCATAAGTCCTGTTATAAATGAAAATGCATTTTTTTTAAATTAAGTAATGTAATATTATTAAAATATATACCTATATGTTTATTAGTCTGAGCAAAAAAAAAAACGATTTGAAATGACCACATTTTATTTTTATACAGGCCCTTAACCACGAACCTATGGACTTACGCACTGTTTCTAAGGGAAATTCGTAAATTTGCGTAATTACTGATAGGGCATAGGTGCTTGCTTCGCATTATTTCTGACGGGAAACAGCCGTGCCTCCCAGATTGAACGCCGAGGCACCGGAAATACAAAACAATTTTGACTTAATCTATCAGTTTTTTATATCTCAGGCATTCACGTTGGTTTATAGACTAAGTGGGCTAACGAGCTAATGCAAACATTAAGTGAAATGTAATTTTTTGTTAAGAGTTAAAACGCTGTAACTGTAATTAAAGAAACAAAATAACTATTTCAATTTGCTTATAGTGCTTACTGCTTGTAATATCGAACGTTCAATTACGTGATAATGTGTAATTAAACTTTATAAATGGACCTGATTAATTAGTTTGCAATGTTTTAAATTGACGGTTCAATCAAATTTAAGATCTAAGTCTTTCAGTAGTTAGTTGTTTTTAGCCTGAACCGATCGCTGCCACCGGATAACCTAATTCTCCCGTGCATTGCAGTTCGAAGGGTGAGATAGTAATTATTGAAATGTAATCATGCTTGTTGTTTCATAAATAACACGCCCGGTCCTAGCTCAGGCTAGGTTCTGATGAGGAAATCAATTCTACTAAGGAATTCATGTTTCACAGTCACTATAGCAATGATAATGTTGCATTGTAAAATTAAATCAATCGTGAATATTTTTTTATTGTATAGATAGGTGGACGAGCTCACAGCCCACCTGATGTTAAGTGGTTACCGGAGCCTAAAGACATCTACAACGTAAATACCGCCACCCACCTTGAGATATGAGTTCTAAGGTCTCAGTATAGTTGCAACGGCTGTCCCACCCTTCAAACCGAAACGCATTACTGCTTCACGGCAGAAATAGGCAGGTGGTATCTACCCATGCGCACACACAAGAGGTCCTGCCACCAGTAATTACCCAAAATTATAATTTTGCGGATTTGATTTGCGGTCTCAATCAGCCAAATGAGAGAATGCATAGAATGCGAACAAATCAATAAATATGTTTTTACATTATAGAACGTCATAACACATAACACGATTTAATGACATTAATATGTTATAAAATTGTTCCATTACAGGCGCAAAGATTCTGCTTCGATAAATAGAAAAATCCACTTCATAGTTCATACACATAAAATTCAATTCCACTGTAAAAATACGTCACGGAGAACTTCTGGTCCGATGAGAATACGGAGAACAAAATTCTCAGATAAAATAGGTGCAGATCCTCTTGCAAAAGTGTCAGCTACGTATTCCGATACAGAGAATCGAATAAACCATTCTGGAATGGACGTCTTGTTCGAAACTCTTCGATATCGCGCTGAAAATTCAACGATGTATTATTTTATAACAAAAAAACTAAATTTCCTTTAAATATTCCTGTTTTCCTCAAACACAAATATATAGCACCCGATTTTCTTTAAAAAAATGCTATAAAATGAATTCCAATAGAAATCATCAAAACTTCACAATTGAATAAATATTATAAGTAGAGGTCTAAAATTTGTTATTTTTTTTATCATAAACTGACAGTGCTATTGACACGGCTATTAACTTTTACTGAGGTTAGCAGGTCTGCAATTTGAGATCTTGGTTTCTGTTTGTGTGAGAATTGTTAGTATCTTAAATTAAGACCTGATAGAGTGAAATATTATTTTGGTTGAATTACAATAATGATTCTGTCTTTTTTATTTATTTATTGCATAGATGGGTGGACGATCTTACGGCTCACCTGGTGTTAATCTGGTTATCAGAGCTTATAGACAACCAACAATGTAAATGACCACCCAACTTGAGACATGAGTTTCAAGTCACAGTTTTACAGTACAACGGCTGTTCCACCCTTCAAACCGAAACGGATTACTGCTTCACGGCAGAAATAGAGAGGGCGGTGGTATTCTACCCGTGCGGGCTCACAGCACCACCAATAATTACGCAAATTATAATTTTTGCGGGTTTTATGTTTGTACAGTACATTTCAAGATTTCTTTTACAGCAAATTTCAATTCGAAAGTAACGCTGAAAGCTTCCAAACGTCTGGAAAACTTTTAGTACAACAAACCAACCTTTTAAATACTACATAAAAATGTATGAAGCATGATAGCTCTAAGGCTTCCTTTAACTTAAAGCTTTGCTCGATATAACTTTCCAAAGTATTGTGAAAGTTTGAACTATATTTGTACATGACGGGAATAAAGCCACAAGTAATTAAAGCACAGCTTAATCTCAAGTGTCTTTCATTCTTATTGGATTTTCTAATGCTTCGAATATTGCAAAGTTTCGTAGCCGCTAGTGCCTATAATTCATTTTCAGCTTTAACAATAGATTAATTCATAATTATAAAATCGTTCGAATCGTTTATTTTGACATTTTTAATCATCGGGAAACTTCTGGAATTAATGGCATGAGGCCAGGAGGCTGCTTCAAACCTATTCTGGTATGTTCCATTACAAGTTAGAAGTTGTCGAAGTGTTACGGAGATAGGATAGGAATAACGAAAACAGATACCGAGGATAGTGAACCGAACTAGAAAATAGACTGGTTAGGTCACATGTTAAGCAGTTCGGAATTAGAACTGTATCAAAATTATTCATGGTTGAACTTATTTAATTCACGTTGGCGAAGATGCTTAATTACGTAATTCAGTGTATTCGAATCGAGTGAATAGCGTACGGTTTGCAAAGAAATCTCGAACCATCTTTCAATTAAAATTATCGGCATTTAATGAAATTCGTTTCTTGAGGTCCAGAGCGAGCTCTGCGAACGAGAATAATTCTGACGCGATGCAGACGTTCGATTCGCTTTGAAGGACGGGACAGATGTTGTAGGATCCAACAGAGACTTTGACTTTGCCTCCCAAAGTGGGTGGCGGCACTGACGCTGTGAGCCATGGGCCACTTTACAGCCCTTAGCCATGAGCCTGTTCACCGACTTATGCAATAAACAACCTCGGAGTGCGGCTTGGAAAACATTACCTTGCATTTTTACATACAACTAACACTGGAACATCAGAGACCGTTAATAATGATTCTGACCTTGAAGCGTCCTTGGAAGGGTGCATGTACCATAGAGATGATAAAGTAGTCAGAGTCGGTCACATCAACTAATGAGCAGTCTCATATCCCAATCAACTTCGATTACCGCTTAACAAAAGGGGGGAGGTAAGCGCGTCTACAATTTTCCTTAAAAAACTTTTAAGGCAATAAATACACAACGAAATAATTACCAATATACGAGTATTAGGCGACTTTTAACACGTTGAACGCGATATGAAAAATTGAGTATTTTTATTCAGCCCACGGCGCTCATCTGTGAACCTTATCTTATTAAACCATTTGGACCATGAGGGTGAGCTTTTTAAAATGTCTAAGCTATCCGGCAAAAATCGCTAATATTGTCTACCATGCAAATTATCGCATTTTAAAAATTTTTGAATGACAATCTCAAGTTGATAAAAATTACAGATTCCCTGATTTTGGCTTGGCCCGAATGGCATAGCATTCAAGGCTCACCGGTGGCTCATGAAGCGTACAAGGTGTTAAATTTTAAATATGTAATTCTTCACTAAACATACTATTTGTTCTGTAAATTTAAGTGGGAAATGTACTCACATTACGATAGCCGTAGTTAATTTAACGATGTCATCTCCGTCGATCCTCTAGCGTCGGATTGAATATCGGATCCAATCCGATGCAGCTCGTGGAGTCTGTAACTGAATCATGTTCGGCTTAGTTACACGATGCAACGATCGCCAACGACTGAACTGTGGAACTCTGTTTATATATACATCACTTATTTAATGCGGAAAAGTGATATTCATATTTAACGTATAATCTAAACACCAATAAAGTTATTTAAATGAAATATATAATTATATCTAGCCTTTAAACACCATAGATAATACACATAAACTGCGTTATGCGGATTAAAAAGTCCTATGCGTGTCTGTCACCTGGTGATGCAGTCAAAACCGTGTTCTTTCGCTCCGTGCTGGATGCGACTATGTCCAGATTTCTATCGGTATGCGTGCATTCAAAAAAGGACTTTTGTGGGGTCTATTAGGTCTCATAGGCACTTTAAAGAATTACAAACTTGCCTCGAAAATACGCACTGGCTGAAAATCCATCAAAAATGGTCCCACAGTCAACTTATTAAATGAGGTCTGAACATCTAACTCAAACGGGAATAGAACCCGATAAAGGCAACAAAACAAGACACGTTTTTCAAGGCATGTCCACAAAAATAGTAAAGGATTGGAAACGAAAAAGTATGTGGTCAACAGAATGTGGAATTTAACCGCTATTAGACCTATAATTTTATGGCTCAATATTTAACTGAATATGTCTTAAAATTAGTATATAACAATAGTATCTCTGTGAATGTCACTTCTTTTTAAAAAAAACCCTTATCTTACAATTATGAATAATAGAGATCATAAATAAGGTTGCCTTTTCACACCCAACGCTGTCGATGAAATAGATTATTCTATCAGAATATGTGCACGTGGGAATTATTGTGAAGTATTGCACCTGGATTATCCATCAAACGATCTTCTATTTTACCTATACATGTAGAAAATGTTTACCTTAATAATACGTTACAAATAGAATCGTTGATGCGGTTCAGTGCAATGTTGTGGTTCATTTTTTAAAGTTAATTAACCCAGTTTTTCCGATATAATACTCTAGCTTCGTGAGCGTTAATTAGTGACAGTGTAAAGTAATAATTATAATGTATTCGAAACGTTTTTTACTGCACTGTACTAATGGACGAGCTCATGGCTATGAGGCTTCATAGAATTGATTACCGAGGTCTATAGATTTCCCTAAGCACGTCATTACGGATCCTCCCGATCCATTAACGGCACTTTTAGGTACCACAAGCACCACTGTGTGTGTCAAATACGTGGTAGTGTCTGTAATGTTTTTGTTATTGATTTAATGTATTTTATATGCATTATTTCAAAAATATTATCATTCTGCACTCCTTCTCTATATTCTCTATAAGTGTGGGAAATTTCGTACTCCTCCGTATGCGCAATTTTCGTAAAAAGGGGTACAAAGTTTTTGCTTCACGTATCTTATACCTTTAAACGAGCAATTCTTGTATATATATATAATCTGAATCTCGGAAATGGCTCCAACGATTTTCATAAAATTTAGTATACAGGGGATTTCGGGGGTGATAAATCGAACTAGCTACGATTTATTTCCAGAAAATGTTGTTTTATTCGTGTTTTCAATAATTTAATCAACTTTATCAATAATCAACTTTATGAATCTTCCCGACATCTATTGGCGAATAATAATACTATTTTTCTTAATTGAGGGCAACTAACCGCTTTAAAGACACAACAAGATGGCGTTATCAAAAAAAAAAACGAGCAAAGGTCGGTCCTCATCTAGTTAATATATAAATAATACCCGAACGGTAGGTACCTATCTACAGCTACGAATCTAAAAATTTTACAAAGATGGGCAGCAAAGAAATCTAATTCATTTTCTTTAAAGTATCAACTTTATGATTTGAAAACCAAACTAACATTGTACGCGCGGCCGATGAAATATGTACAAGGCGCGGCCAAGTTATGAATATTTCAAGCTGAACATGTCAATTCTTTAGGAAGCAACATTGTTGCTCTGACATACAAATCTAAATTTCATGTTTCCCTTTTAACCTACTTTTTTAAAGACCCAATAAACAAATGGAGTTTGTGTCGCTTGCGAAGCACACACCTGCGAATATACTGGTTCATAAATGCTTCTACGAATCTTAGCTTGACTTAAGTGTTTATTGATGACATTATAATAGTATTTTAATTATTTATTTTTATTTTAGCAAAATAATAGTATTTTTTTTACTGACGGTAGGACCTCTTGTGAGTCCGCGCGTCGGTACCACCACCCTGCCTATTTCTGCCATGAAGCAGTAATGCGTTTTGGTTTGAAGGGTAGGGTAGCGGTTGTAACTATACTTGAGACCTTAGAACTTATATCTCAAGGTGGGTGGCGTATTTACGTTGTAGATGTATGTGGGCTCCAGTAACCACTTAACACCGGGTGAGCTGAGAGCTTATGCACCCAAATAAGCAATAAAAAAATAGGTTTCAAACCCAAAAAGTCAAGTCAATGGCGCAGCATAGGCATAAAAATTATTCACTTAACACGTTGTTCGTGCTTTAACTCCATAAGGCGCAACTTATAGTTTTCAAATAATCAAATGAATAAATTTTCAATGTGTAGTCGCAGTGTGCCGTGACGATAAAATGCGCATAATATATAGATAGACTAGCGACCCGCCCTCGCTTCGCTTCGGAAACTGTAATTTATTATTGACTTCTCCACTATTTAATGGATGTTATCTATACTAATATTATAAAGAGGAAAGATTTGTTTGTTTGTTTGTTTCGAATAGGCTCCGAAACTACTGGACCGATTTGAAAAATTCTTTTTCCATTAGAAGCCGACATTGTCTCTGATGAACATAGGCTACTTTTTTTAATTATTTTTTTTTGGTGTCATGTGTGTTTTAATGTTTCCGAAGCGAAGAGAGGGCGGGTCGCTAGTTATATATATAAACCTTCCTCTTCAATCACACTATCTATTAAAAAAACCGCATTAAAATCCGTTGCGTAGTTTTAAAGATTTAAGCATACATAGGGACAGACAGATATAGGGACAGAGAAAGCGACTTTGTTTTATACTTAGTAGTGATTATACAGAATCGAACACTGACGAAAGTATTTTCGTGTAACCAATAGTCGTTGATTGAAAACATCATTCGTTGTTTTCATCTATTATGAAGGACAAAAAATAAATTAAAAAAAAAAAAAAAAAAGTTGTACATCCTCTCTTCTTCTTTCGTTTCCATGCGTAATAACTTCTGTTAAACACAATCAGGAAACATGTAAAGCATTTTTTGTTTGTATAATATGTGACGTGTTCAACCCTTCCGAAGAAAGAATTTTATATGGTTGATTCTTTGAAAAATCTCTCGAAGATCGGGCAAAGTGGAGCAGTTTAAGTTGGAAATCGAACCCTGACACTAGACCGGAAAAACGCTAAGAACAAGAAGAAACCCTTGAAAAATAGGAAAAATCGTTGTTAAGTATAAAATTCTTGTTAAATTTGTTTTGGCGACTGCTATTTTAATTAAAGGAACCGAAACATATGTACATAGTAATCACTAGACCACGGTAAACACAAGGCATCGCCGGTGTATTGACTCTTGTAGGGTCGGCCGCGTGTGCATCACAACACCGGCAGTGCAGAAACCAAGATTAGCTTGCACCCTTTGATTTGCAAATTCAAAGTAAACCACTAAACTACGTCATGTACCGATTGATAGTAGTGTGTATAATTTTAGTTCATACACATAGTTGAACTAATTGCATAACCTAGACTAAGGATTCTCAAAGTGGGATTCCCAAGAGGATTTCCAGGGGTCGCTTTCATTGCTTAGTTGGGTGGACAAACTCACGCCCTACCTGGTGTTAAGTGGTAACTGGAGTCCATGGACATCAACCGCGTCAATGCCGCCGCCGCTCAGCTTTTACAGTACAACGGCTGCCCCACCCTTCAAGCCGAAACGCATTACTGCTTCACGGCAGAATTAGGCAGGTTGGTGATACCTACCCGTGCGGACTCATAAGTCGTCTTACTAACAATAACATATGTTTTACAATTAACCATCATGTTCAAAACTATATTAACGCCATCGTTCTACTGTGTTTCTTTTTTTTAGTTTAATAGGTAATTAAATTGTACAATTGAAAACAAATCCTGTATGACCCAAAATAATTCATGTATGAATATTCATAGAGTCCTTATTTGATCGGTACAGATTCGTGCAAACACTAGTTCGTGCATTGGATCGTATTCGCTATTTTTTTGTTTGTCAGTCGGGGATTGTACTGAGTGCTCCCATTCGGACTGTTCTTTTTAGTTAGGAAAATATGTGGCTTGTGGAGTGGAATATGTGGCCCTCAATGGATGTTTGAAACCACAAAGGAAATTCATTTTTGAAGATTTTTTTGTGAGAAAATATTCCAGGATAACGGAGATTTGTTTAAGTAGCAGCTAGAGACAACCGATTCTCATTGCTATTGCTGAATCATTGAGTGTTGTCAATGAGAACTTTAGTAGATAGTTATCTGATAGAAAGGAAGTTACAATTGAGAACTATCATTGCGTCAGCCTTGGTATATCCAATATTCTTGGTATACATAGATTTGTTTTGTAGAAAAAAAAAATTGCGGAAAACTTCGAATATGTTATTGAGTTTTACCCACTTCTTTAGGACTCTAGTAACATAAAACCATTTATATTTGTGTTAATAATTTATGTTCTGTTTTACTGCTTTAGAGTTGTTAGGTCTCCTCCGGAGGCGCTAAGGTAGCTTTTAGCAAGACCCTTCCCTCCTGGTTGAGGCTTTGCTCGTCCACTTATCCTGCTGAAACTGGAAAGGACTCCGGGCTACCAGTAGTCCTTTCTTCAGTTTGCAATAGGTATTTTTTATACGAATCTAATTCTATGTTGAGTACTTAATTATTTATATGAAAAACTATCTGACCTGGCAGACTTCGTAGTGCCTCAATCGATAAATAAAAGACCTAAGCTTTTGTACAAAATAAACTTAAAACAAAACAAAAGTATCTGTCCTACGGGGCACACATCAATTTTGTTTTTAATTGTTAATTTGATTTAATTCCGAGCATTTTCATATTTATCTACCGTTTAAACCTTCTCTGGACTTCCCTAAATAATTCAAGACCAAAATTGGCCAAATCGGTCCAACCGTTCTCGAGTTTTAGCGAGACTTACGAACGAGATTCATTTTTATATAGATAGGTTTTATTTCGAAAATTCAAGGAATTTTTTTCATGCATTCAACGACGGTCGCAGTGAAGCTTGGTCGGGATTGTCTCGTACAGAATAAAAATCTGAAGACTCCTCAAAGCTCAGTCCATATTTGAGAATTTGGAAAATTCGGTTCGGTGTACTTTATTTATATATTTTATATGTCGGAGTTATGTCGAAGTATATGTCGAAGTCGTCGTGGCCTAAAAGATAAGACGTCCGGTGCAATAGTGTTGAAGCGATGCACCGGTGTTCGAATCCCGCAGGCGGGTACCAATTTTTCTAATGAAATACGTACTCAACAAATGTTCACGATTGACTTCCACGGTGAAGGAATAACATCGTGTAATAAAAGTGAAACCCGCAAAATTATAATTTGCGTAATTACTGGTGGTAGGACCTCTTGTGAGTCCGCGCGGGTAGGTACCACCGCCCTGCCTATTTCTGCCGTGAAGCAGTAATGCGTTTCGGTTTGAAGGGTGGGGCAGCCGTTGTAACTATACTGAGACCTTACAACTTATATCTCAAGGTGGGTGGCGCATTTACGTTGTAGATGTATATGGGCTCCAGTAACCACTTAACATCAGGTGGGCTGTGAGCTCGTCCAACCATCTAAGCAATAAAAAAAAAAAAAAGTTCCTGTACCGTAACGTATAATAGTTCTAAAATATAATCGTTTTAGATATAAAAACGTTATGACAACAATGAACTATGTATTTTTTAGGAGATATTTGAACTAAATACGATACATAGTCAGATAAAACGTATAAAATCGGCACCTATTTTGGTATCAAAATCGTTACTTGTTCTCTAATGTTTCAATGTCAATCAATATTTTAAAAAAACAGAAGTTTTTGTTTTAAAACGCTAAAATAGAGCTTCACAGTTGGCTGTGTTTGATATATCTATACACATTACACTATGTTCCCCACAGCACATATGCTAGGAAGGATAACATCGAATGCTGTGAGATTTTCGAGAGTCGTAGACACGATTAAGCACTTTGACGTTCACGTTGTCCACGTCCAGAGAAACACATGTATCTCTGTCTATCTACCAGCCCACAGACGTCCACTACTAGACATAGGCTTCTTTCAAAAGTCGCTACAACGATATTTTGTTGCGTGACAACGCAAATCATATTGTTTGACAGCTTATGTAATTATTAGATTAGAACGAGCTCACGGCCCACCTGGTGTTAAGTGGTTACTGGAGCCCATAGACATCCACCATAAATGCGCCACCCACCTTGAGATATATAATAATATATATGTATAATTATAATTTGTGCAATTATTGGTGGTAGGACCACTTATGAGTCCGCGCGGATAGGTACCACCGCCCTGCCTATTTCTGCCGTGAAGCAGTAATGCGTTTCGGTTTGAAGGGTGGGGCAGCCGTTGTAACTATACTGAGACTTTAGAACTTGTATCTCAAGGTGGGTGGCGCGTCTACGTTGTAGATGTCTATGGGCTCCAGTAACCACTTAACACCAGGTGGGCTATGAGCTCGTCCAACCATCTAAGCAATAAAAAAAAATTAAAGAAAATTCGACCTAATTCCTATGTACGTGCCGAAAGATTTCTTTATTCGCAGATCTAAACGGTACATCGTTACATACACATTGATAAAAAGATTTCCAATATGAGGTTGTCAAACCCAACATCCTGTGTTGGCGCGCTTTTTCATATTCACGGTTTCTGCATTCGCGGCATATTTACGGAAAAAATACCCCGCAAACAAGCTTTTACTGTATTAAAACTTTAATACAACTGTAACTGTACTTACTGTAATAAAAAAATAAAATATGTCCTCAGCCTATTTATTTTTGTTAGGGAAAGCAGAACGGACGTCGAAAGAAAGGCTATCTGAATTCTGATTTCAAAATTGTTTCAATACAGTGTTTTGCAATTTCATTTTTATTTCTAAGAATCCTTTTTAACTTTCCAAGCGCCTAAATACACGTACCGAATTGTTTTCTCAGAAGAAAACCCGTAGATCTGCATTTTGTTTGACTTTATACCGTATATTTAAAATTCCCGTAACCGAAACAGAGCATACCTCTACCTAATTCTTTTCTTATTATTTAGACGGTTGGACGAGCTAACAGCCCACCTGGTGTTAAGTGGTTACTGGAGTCCATAGACATCTACAACGTAAATGCGCCACACACCTTGAGATATAAGTTCTAAGGTCTCAGTATAGTTACAACGGCTGCCCCACCCTTCAAACCGAAACGCATTACTGCTTCACGGCAGAAACAGGAGGGGCGGTGGTACCTACCCCTGCGGACTCACAAGAGGTCCTACCACCAGTAATTACGCAAACTATAACTTTGCAAGTTTGATTTTTATTACACGATGCTATTCCTTCACCGTGAAAGTCAATCGTGAACATTTGTAAAGTACGTATTTCATTTGAAAAATTGGTACCCGCCTGCGGGATTCGAACACCGGTGCATCGCTTGATACGAATGCACCGGACATCTTATCGTTTAGGCCACGACGATTTCAAAATTATAATCAATTATAAACAACTGACTATTGCAATTACAATACAATTATTTATTATCAGACATCCCTTTTGTGCCCATAAATGGCATACATCGCTCTTACGAGACCGAAAAACGTTTGATTCCAATAACATTAACAAACAATACTGTAAGATTTTAAACTGAAATAAAATAGATATCCTCGAAAAAAATAAAATCAAGTATCATCAACAAAAATATTGAAAATTCACCCTTTTCGTGCCATCTACTATCTATACTATACTAATAATATTATAAAGAGGAAAGATTTGTTTGTTTGTTTGTTTCGAATAGGCTCCGAAACTACTGGACCGCTTTGAAAAATTCTTTTTCCATTAGAAGCCGACATTGTCCCTGATGAACATAGGCTACTTTTTTTAATTATTTTTTTATTTTTATTTTTTGGTTTCATGTGTGTTTTAATGTTTCCGAAGCGAAGCGAGGGCGGGTCGCTAGTAATATTATAAAGAGGAAAGATTTGTATGTTTATTTGTATTGAATAGGCTCCGAAATTACTGAACCGATTTGAAAAATTCTTTCACTGTTTGGAAGCTACACTATTCCCGAGTGACATAGGCTATAATATTTTTTGAAAAAAAAAAAAAATATTGGAATTCTTACTAAAACGCCAATAATGTAACTCAAGGTGTAAAAAAATTACCTAAAATATTCTTTTCGTCACGTGCCCTGCGAAAACTATTGATGATAGGAAAAAAATAATGTACTACGACTTTGTAGAACACATTATTATTTACAAAAAGTGCCGCGACAGCATATATCTAACTATTATAGTTATGCCGCAATAAGTGTTCTTTTATTTAAAAAAATAAAACGTCGTCGAATATCGTTGAAATTTTTGTTAAATACCTGAGCGGAGCCGGAGCGGGCCACTTGTTTATAAATATATCTTTCAGCGTCGAACAATGACTTTTTATTCGATTCCCCTTTGACATTCGGTATTACGTACGTCAAACGACTCTTTTCCTCAATATCAACCTTGTACTAAATACATTTTGCTTGACAAAGATATTTCGTATAGGTCGAATTATTGTACCTTAAAATTTGAATAGAGAAAGTGAGGTAGGTCTGTTGACTGCAGCAAAATTATAAGCATACTAATCACTGAGACCTCAAATGGAGACAACTATGTTTAGGATTTCAACAAATAAATTTTCGAAAAAAAAAGGACTAAAAATTGTATGCGATCGATTATTTTCTTGTTCGAAAAGCAAATCTAAACAAACTTTAGATATTAGTTAGTATCGAGAAACTAGCTTGCAACAGACTCATAGTCCAGACGTAAACATGTAAAAAAATAGTGATACCCCTTATATCATATTACCATAAATTAGGGCAGATAAGCAACAGTAATTTCACTACGACGCTTCGACTGCACGTCTACGTGTTAAGTTCGATAAAAATACTTATTCTGACAACAGTCAATTGAAATCCACCTAAACCAATAAAGACTTTGAGTAGCAGCTAATACACTAAGAACTCAATTACACATTGATGTGGTCTAACTTACAAGCTCTCTGTTTGATTGGTGCTGTATCGATTTTACTTTGTTCCATTTTAAATAACTAGCAAACTGGAACACACCTCGTATAGGTGCATTATTGATACGAACTATACAATTTTGTTATAGTAAACAGTATTTTTTTCACAAAAATAATGTTAAAGTTTCAAAGAAATTTCGTACCGCTCTGCAATAAATTATTTCTGATTTCAGTCATTCTTTTTTCCCTACATATTTGCTGGTAGCTTAAGGGCGTCCGGACGGAGGTCATTCTTTGAGCTAATTAGTTCAGTGATCTAAATGAAACCTAGATATATTGACACTTCGGCGGCTATGTGTTCGTGACGGAGTAGAAACGATGCACTCGTGCCGGCTGATGCGTCATGCCGGACTTCATTTATCTAATACATTTAATTAGGTATGTTTTTTTTTATTCATTTTAATCACATACACATTTTAAGTTATATTAAGAATTATCAACTTTTTATAGCTTTTAAGCGCGTGAGCTATCTGACGGCACACCTGGTGTTAAACGGTTACCAGAGCCAATAGACACCTACAACGTAAATACCGCCATACTGGTGGTAGGACCTCTTGTGAGTCCGCACGGGTAGGTAACACCGCCTTGCCTATTTCTACCGTGAAGCAGTAATGCGTTTCGGTTTGAAGGGTGGGGCAGCCGTTGTAACTATACTTGAGACCTTAGAAATTATATCTCAAGGTGGGTAGCGCATTTACGTTGTAGATGTATATGGGCTCCAGTAACCACTTAACACCAGGTGGGCTGTGAGCTCGTCCACCCATCTAAGCAATAAAAAAAAAGACCCCTTCAGACATGAATTCTAAGTCACGTTTCTATCCGTCGAACTGGAACGCAATACTGCTTCTCGGCAAAAATAGGCAGAGTGGTGGTACCTACCCGTGCGAACTAAAAAAAGCACCACCTACCATCAGTAATTATGCTGATTATATATTTTGTGGTTTCGATTTTTACGATGCTATTCCTTCATCGTGGAAGTCGTTCGTGAAGATAAGTTAAGTACATATCTCATTACAAAAATTTGTACCTGCTTGCGGTATTCGAACACCGACACAGTCACATCGCTCGATGTGAATGCACATGGCGTCTTATCCTTTAGGGTACGGTGACTTAAATAGTGTACCTAGTCAGGTCATAAATTCTGTCACATGTTTAATGTAAAATAATTGAAACAAGTTATTCATTATGTAACCATTCATATACCAAAATGAACTTAACAAAACATAGATTCTTATGACACTAAAGTTTATTCAAAATGACCTCCGTGATTTTGAATACAGGCCTTCAATCTGCGCGGCCAGTCATCTATCGCAGCACGAACGAGGTCCATTTCAATATCGGCGGCTGCCTTAATCAAGGATGTCTTGAGTGACTCCAAATTGGGATGAGGCTTTGAGCACGCCTTTTCCTCCAAGTGTTGCCATATCTTGTAATCTAACGGATTCAAATTTGGACTGGAGGAGGGCCAGTCTTCGTGCCGGATGAAGTCGATTTCACGCGCCGCCAGCCAGTCTTGTGTGCTCTTCGCTCTATGAGCTGGCGCCGAATCTTGTTGGAATACCCAGTGCCTGTTATTGAACATGGTATGAGAAACAGGTTCCACAAGGTTCGTCAGGACTGTATTTTGATACACAACTGCATTCGTTTTTACACCTTTCTCACAAAAATATACCTCTGTTAAGCCCCAATAAGAAACTCCCAACCATACCATGAGCGAGGAAGGAAAATGACCTCATTGGACACGCGGAATACGGTTGCTCGCTTCTTCACTACTGTGTGCGTACACCTTATCATTTTGTTTGTTGTAGCTCTCTTCTACGGTAAATTTTTTTTCATCCGAAAAAAGAATTTCCCGATATTTTTTTCCCGCGTACCGCTTCAACAAATCGCGGCATCTCTTGAGTCTCAGGTCCATTAGACGAGCATTCAAACGATGTCCTGTTTTTTTTCGATATGCCCGAAGCCCTAAGTCTTCATTTAACACCCTTTTCACCGTGGTTCTGCTTAACCCCATCTGAAGGGCCAACAGTTTCTGCTTACGTTTGGGATTTCTTTGAATTCGCGCCTTCACAGCTTTTATCACTGCTGGAGTCCTAACAGACCGAGGGCGACCACTTCTTGACCTGTCATCTACACTAGAGTCTTCATTGTATCGTTTGATGGTACGATAAACGAATCTTTTGGTTATATTCAAATTTTTCAGTATGTTAAAAATTTGAATTGGTGCGTAACCGCAACGATGCAACGCAATAACCGCAACACGGTCTTCTTTAAGCGTCCACTCCATATTTAAAAATGAGTAAAATTCTAAAAGTATACATTTTTATTTTTCATGAACAATTCGAAATTCGAATTCAATAAACTTTTTTGTGGCCAGCATTCTAAAAGAAAAGTTTTTACTGTGTGACAATACTTATGACCTGACTAGTTATATTCCTCTATCTTAAGTCTTATGTCTGTGGGCGTTGAATAAATGCCTTCCCTTCTTGTAGCTGAAATACATGACACGAATACCACGAATAAAAATATACATATTTCAATAATATGCCGTCTGCGGTATTGTTAATTTTATCTTCCTACCTCCTAAATTTTGTACATTTTTATAACTTCCACCCATGAAGGGTAGCTGTAAACAGAAGCTGTCTTTAATTGACTATAAGTTGAAAATGGATCCAGCAGTAAACTTTGCGTTGTACTCAAAAGTCCACCAAAATAGCCCCAGCCTAGCAAGTGGTATGATATCAATGTGGCAGCTGTAAACGGAAGTCTATTGGCTGAAATTATTTATCTAATTATTTTGGCGCTATCTTTAAAGTAACATCTCTCGGTACGGCGTCGACACCTTAATTGCTCGCTTTCTTCATACGCAGAGTGTGCCTCTTACCTCTAGCCTCCATGCTTCCACCTCTCTGATTACAAATAGAAAATAGTTATTGCAGCTTACTTACTCTCTGTCTGAGATGTCTAACTCACAGAAGAGATAAAAAAAATTAAACCCAATCCTATTGTGTATTTGTGAGTTATTATTTATGAAATATTCAATTTTAAGGGTTTTTTTCTGTATTTAGTTATAATCACCAACACTTAATGTAAATTTTAAGGTAAAGCAATATGTAAAAGTTAAAAATAATTAGCGTAGGTACAAATTATATATTTTTTCAAAAAAAGAGTACGATTTTATTGCCTTAAATATTAATCAAAATGTAAGGAATAAATTTTAGGAATTATTGAATAAATCGAGTTCCCAATATTATATTCTGAGCGTTACTTTAAAAGTAGAGATATCTCGCCAAAATCTACCCATAACCAACTTTTACTGTTAAATATGGACATTAAAAAAATACATTATTAATGAAAATATTGAAATTAAAGATGAAAAGTTAAAAAAAAATTCCAATTTAGGTATACACGTAATTTTCATTTACAAGAGAAAATTTAGAAAACAATGTGTAGAATAATTTTTTTCCGAACAATTTTTGTATAATATTCCTTTCCGGCCCTGTAGAGATGGAATTTAAATATATTTCATTTCTTATAATTAATAACAATGACCGACAATGTAATGTAATGATTAAACAGTACTGCTGTTTTTCACACACGATACAACAGCTTTTGTCACGTAAATAAATATAATTTGTTGTTGCACTACATACTGGGGCTTTAAACTAGGTCACAACACATAACGGAGGATCTGATTATTGGCTTGTCTAACCTGATCAAATATGGAGACCCTAACGAAGTTGTGTGAGCATCGAAAACTTAGATATTCTAAATTCTATGCCTCTGCTATCTATATATTAATACGTGAAGAAAAAACTTTGTATCCCTTTTTACGAAAATTGCGCAGACGGAGGAGTATGAAATTTTCCACACTTATAGAGAATATAGAGAAGAAGTGCACAATGCTAATATTTTTTTAAAATAATCCATAAAAGATACATTAAATCAATAAAGAAAACATTACACACACTACATACCATGTATTTGACGCACACACGCATGCATACTATTTATTGTCAAACTTTTGTTCTTGACGTCTGTGGTCAAATTGAGAATAGATTAAATATTGTTTGTCTTTGTTAATATTTTTTATAGTGTAGTCTTGGCGAAATTTGTGTAAAATACAGTCATAATAGTGTACAAACTTACAATTCCAATTAATTATAGTCGAATTTCGACTACTGCGGGACCTCTAGTTACTCGAAAAATATATAAAATAGTAGATATAAAAAGTAGATCAATAATCGTTTCAAAGACCAATCACCGTTAGGATAATCTCTATTCCACTTACTGGCATCTCTCTCTCTTCCCAGCTATTTATCCCATATGGTGGTGGGGTCAGTTTTCCTTACATTACTCCTCCATTTTGCTCTGTCTTAGACATCCTCGTCAGCAGCATTGCATTCCCTTTTGCCCTTCAGCACTACATCCTTCCACATTGTCTTGGGTCTACCTTCTACTTACAGGCATGAAAAGGAAAAACTATTTTGTTTTGTTTACAAACAGTTGCCTCGCTGTTCATCCAATCACCTGCCCTATAAGCAACAAAACTCCGAATAACAAAATAAGCTTCAAAATACCGTAGCTAAAAGATTTTTTATTGAAAATTATCACGTATTCTATTTTCGTTTCAAAGGTTCATAAAGAAAACTTCAATTTAAAAAAAAAAAAAAAAATATTTATTAACAATCACGCCACGTTAACTGGTCCCATGATAAGTTCGTAAAGAACTTGTGTTACAGGTACCAGATAACGGAAATAAATGTAAGATTTTTATTATACACATATATATATTTAATATACATCCATAACCCTGGAAAAGACATTTATATTTATCATACAAATATCTTCCCTTGGCGGGATAATTTTTTTTTTTTTTTTAGTGCTTAGCTGTGTGGACGAGCTCACAGCCCACCTGATGTTAAGTGGTTACTGGAGCCCATAGACATCTACAACGTAAATGCGCCACACACCTTGAGATATAGTTCTAAGGTCTCAGTATAGTCACAACGGCTGCCCCACCCTTCAAACCGAAACGCATTACTGCTTCACGGCAGAAATAGGCGGGGCGGTGGTACCTACCCGTGCGGACTCACAAGAGGTCCTACCACCAGTAATTACGCAAATTATAATTTTGCGGGTTTCATTTTTATTACACGATGTTATTCCTTCACCGTGGAACCCGCAATCCCCTTGCGTAGTGACCATGTCACTTACCACTACACCAGACGGCTGTTTGTTTAGATTGGAAAATAGATTGTTTGTACGAACTCCGATATTTTATTGTAGGTTGAAAACTAAATTATCCAGATTGTCATTCAACAAACAATAAGGGTGAACGAAAATATAAGTATTACCCAAAACTTTAACGGACGCCTTGGGTTAGTCCCACATCTTATTATAATATTCAAGGTTCGTTCATTTGTGAAGGAATTACAATTTGAAGTCTTCTTTATATGCATATTTTCATTTATAAATATTGTATGATGTACGTTATACAAATATATTACATACATTGTATACATATTCAAATTATATTGTACGTTAGGTCAGTTACACATATATTATATATTTTAATGAAAGAATATTTTTTCTCGGAATATAACTAAGATATAAATAATATTGTAATATTGTTATAACATTGTATTATATAAAATAATACGGTTTTCAATATACTTAAATAAATAAAAACATTTGAAGCAAAAACACAGCATAGCAGTCGACAGTTTAAAAGTTTGAAAAGTACTTAGTCCCAAATGATTTCGACACGTTTCAAATTCTAAAGAAAAAAATCGTTGGAAAAATATGAAAAGCTTGTCATTTATGTATGTAGGTACTCCCACGATGAGCGCATCGTGTCTCTCATAGGAAACGATAAAGGCAGATCTAGAAACAAACCACTTAGTCTGTATTAAAAATAAAATAGTCACAACGCTGTTAAGGTGGGAAAATCAAAATGAACCAATGAAGTTTTCCAATAAAAATTCTTCAAAGTGAAATAGACAGTGCAGCTTTGTACTTAAAGCGCACAGTCGCCTGCACGGATGAGGCTGCGTGGAATGCTATGAAAATCCGCGGTGTATTTCAGTGCATTCAGACGCGCTGCAGGCTCAGTCGAGTCCTGACTTCGGTCGACACTAACGGCTCCCTGTTCTCCCGGTCTCGATCTCAGTAGCCAGTAGATATTATAAGTTGACACAGTTCGTTTTACTTAGAATTTTTAAGTTCTGGTTCAAGGCCGCGTTTCCCGGAGGGCAAGTAAGTGAGCAGGTAGGTGAATTAAACAAAACAAATGCACCCGTGCCCAATTTTAAATTCAGAATAAGTGTTTTTTTGTTTTCCCTCTTCAATTATTTTGTAGGTCTGATTCACACTTTTTTAAATTTTACGTCAACACCTTAGAATCAGTTTATAATAAATAAATAAATAAAACTTGAATCATGTTACCGACTTTTAAAAATTTTAACTAACATGCACAAGAAATTGAAAACATCAATAATTTCGTAACTCAAATTTCAGAACTAGTCAATCTTAAATTTTATTTGAATTATGCAATAGGGTAATTTTTTTAATGTTAGGGTACATTTTGTTGTCCATTAAATTTAAATATTTTGGAAGGTTTTTTTTTTAATTATTCAATATATTTCTTAATAATTTCCGTCCTAACTATCGTATCTGAATATCGAGTGAAAGTGAATGTTGTTTTACTCTATTTGGTTTAAGTATTTTAGTATCTCCGGTCCCAACAAAATTGATCCAAGTTGACGACAACGTGCCACCGTTGCGTCTTAAGGGAAGGAAGTTAAGGAAAAACATCGCTTCATCTATGAAGGAACGCTGTTGAGCTTACATATCTTATTACTTTTTTTTCAACATTTCCGATTATTTTATTTTCACCCTTATTACTAAAACAATTATTTCTTAACAATTACTATCTGTTCAAATAAGTACAAATAGATAAATAAAAATTTTCATAAATAAATTAGTGACGATAGAATTTACAATAAAAGTTCTTTCACTGAAAATAAAACCTCAAAAAGCGATCGATATCTGGAATTAGAAATTTTGCAATTAAAACTTTATTTCGGAGAGGGAATAAAAAAAAAACTAAAAGAACTCAACCAGCGAGAAAAAAAACTAAGTGGCAATGAGAAAACATTCCTAACGGCCCTCGTATTTCCACACACTTTTCATTCTCGCATCCAGACGTCTAATTAGTACGAAGTCGGGCTTCACTTCTATTGAAACTGTGCTGTACAAAAACAAACAAAATCGCAGCAGCCACGCGTTGGAGAAACGAAGACTGCGACTATAGGATTTTTTTTAAAGCACGAGATTCGAGTGATTAACATTACAGTTATAGCCCGGGTGCATATTGTGCCGCGTGCCCTTCCGGGAAGGCACCGTATTACTGCCTTACACAAACTTTAGAACAGGATAAACGATCTAGTTCCGGCACATTGTGGGATCTTATACAAACCATAGGCATAGCGCGACTCTTAATCTGCGTTTGGAGACTTACAACTAGGCGTTATTGTTTTTCATATTCAAAAAGGGATTTTAAAATATCATCTACACACTTATTGTTCTATAAATAAGTTAATGAGTTTGTGAATTCAATTATTACGCAATTTACGAGGTCACAGAGCACTAAGTTATGTTTACTGCCTTATTACATGGTTCACGTTTAATGCTTGAAGACACACAACTCAATCTTATAATTAAATTTCGATTTTTGAAAAAATAAATAACAGAATTAGAAAAATAATATTGAATTACTGTTCCCAAATTTCAAATATAGAATTCAAATTCATACGGTACGAAGAAAGTTTAATAAGGTTCCCCTGTTATTTCCTTTATATCCGGTTATAATAATCTACTAAAATAAGCTTTTCAAGTTTGAATACCATCTATCTATTCATAATGTATAGTATAGAGCCCGTTGAAGTCTTTTGTTTCAAACGATTATATTTAAAATACATATTTTTCGGTATCACGCACTTAAATGATAAAAGTTTGCTCTTCTTTTCATATTTAATATATCCTCTTGTAATATTGTGATTAAAAAGTACATTAGGAAGATATTAAATTGATTTATTAACTCCATTAAAGACTTCAACAAAAAAAAAGGTTTTGTCTAAGGTTTTTGGCAGTCGAATACATATATTTATTTAAGCATAAACAAAAGAAGCTTCAAGGCTCCAGTTCATCTTCTGGAACGTCTAATAACGTTAAGTGATTCAAATGAAAACCACAGAAAAATATTGACAAAATAACTGTTGTATACAGTAGAATCGAATACATCAAAACGGAGCCTTCTAAATGATCTATTAAATAAAATTTATATAAAAAATAAAAGAAAACGAAAATTAAGAGAAATCCCACGAAATACAATTATAACCGATGTATGAAAAGATTATAACAAAAATACATTAAAAATCTAATTTAACTAGCGAATCTCGCCCGGGCGAACTAGCAACCATATTTCTTGATGTGGTTCGCCGATACACGCGCACATTCATTACTAAACTTAACTACTAAACTTATTATTTACTAAACTACATAATAATACATCTGCAAAAAAGTGACAATAGCAACTATATCTATTTAGCATCGGAAAAACGGCTCAATAATACAACGTCAACATAAAAAAAAAAACAAAAAAAAAATATTTTTATACAAAAGATAAAATATAAAGGCACATCCAGAGTTAATGGAACACGATCGATGCCCTTTGTTATACGATATTCCGTGGGTGAGTTCGAAAATAAACACATGAACATCAACAGGTAAAAATATTTATATTAACATAATTTTAGGTGATACAAGTCTTGGGCGACGTAGAATTGGGTCACAAAAACCGACAGCGAAACGAATAGCGATTTCATTATACGAATATTGTGGTGGTTAAAGATTGCCTTCGAATACCTGGAAAATTGAATCGTACGTGTCAAAACAGATCTCTTAATGAGCGTGCACAGTTCTCATATTAATCAAGGTTGTTAGTTCATCACTTTACTAAGCTGCAGTATTTATGAAGTTTTCATTATTTTTATGAGAATTCACTGTCCTTCTTTGTGTTTAGTGCGAATTTTTAACGTTCACGATAGCGTAAAAGTTAACACAAATTTGTATGCAGTTGGAACAGCGCCCCTAGTGACAAACTTAGGCAAACGTTCCAACTCTATACAAATTTGAGTTAACTTTTACGCTATCGAAAACATTAAAAAACTCGCACTAAGCACACTGAATCCTAGACTCCGAGACCGGCTGAAAGGTAATGGCTGTCAAACCTTCATAAATAAAACTTGATTATTTCAAATGTAATTTTAATTACTTTCATGAATTTTTAAACTGATTTGTTTTTAAATAGTACTCATTTCGATCTATGTGTCAACCAAAAGATACACAGAACATTAAATTTAAACACAAATTACCTACTTCATTACAAGTTTTTTTATTCTCTCACTCTTAGTTTTAATGGAAAACTTGTCAACACATTTTAACAACAAGATTTTGATTTATGAAGATCAAAATATTAACTTTAGTTAGGAAATTAACGCTCTTTGAAATATTAATTTTCTTTTTATTCTATCGTAGAAATCTAGTTTCTTCGTAGCATAATTATGGCTACGTCGTAGCGGATCGTAGTCATTCGGTGTTGTATAATAGTATAATAAATACAACAAATACAATAATAAATACATGAACAATTTAATCAAGGTTTTTTTTGTGTGCCTATCTGCTATCAGCCCTGGACTATGAGCAGATGCGTTGCGTGTGCCATCGCATCCAAGAGGCTTCTCACCAGGAGACTCCTCATCAATCACCAACTCCCTGTATATCATGACGTTTCAATCGTTTGATGTAACTGACTTTTGTCAACGCTAGAGTAGGCTACGCTAGCTAGGGTATTTGGGTGGTTTTCCAGCAGAGTTCTGTACTTAGTCCCTATTAACCTTATCTCTTCCTTAACAGTTCTCATGTTCATGGCTTCATGGATCTCAGTGTTTGTCACAAACCATGGTACGTTTGCTATGGTTCTTAAGATGCCATTTTGCATTCTTTGTATGATATTTAAACTAGAGTCGCATTCACTGCCCCACAGTTGCAATCCAAACGTCCATATTGATTTCAGGATCATTTTGTAAATTAAGAGCTTATTGTCAGTGGAAAGTTTCGAGTTACGTGCCATCAGCCAGTAAATGTTTTTGAGCCCCATGTTTAACTTATCTCGTTTGGATTGGATGTGTTTTTTCCATTGTCAGTCTTTTGTCCAGGTGCATACCGAGGTATCTGACTGTATCACATTGTGGCAGGGTGATATCGCACATTTTTACCGATGCGCAGCTTCCTTTCAGTGTAAATGTTATGTGGACGGATTTTGTAGTATTGGCTTTGAATTTACTCAAGGTAAACAAATAATGATGGTGAAATGTATACCATTACCGAAATCGCAACATTTATTGATGGTCTGATTTAACTACGGCTTCAGGTCATTCAGATGCATACAAAAGGAATCCGTCCGACGGGGGACACATCAAAGGAAAAACAAAATTGTTATTTTTATTTCGTTCCGAGCATTTTCATATTTATTTACTTCTTAAACCTTCTCTGGACTTCCCCAAATAATTCAAGACCAAAATTAGCCAAATTGGTCCAGCCGTTCTCGAGTTTTAGCGAGACTAACGAACAGCAATTGATTTTTATATATATAGATAAATATATCGATTAGTGTTTGTTGATAGAGTTTATTAATGATAGAAGCATTCCGTTTGCAGAACAACACTACGCACCTGACAGTGCAAGCGGGACCGCCGCGGTTCCCAAGACGGCAGCGCCGTGCAAGGTTTGCGGGGACAAAGCTTCTGGATACCACTACGGTGTCACCTCCTGCGAAGGCTGTAAAGTGAGTGATAGATGCTTATTTTTTTCTACTTTTTTTTTATTGCTTAGGTACCCATCACCCGTACGAACTCACAACCCACCTGGTTAAGTGGGTACTGGAGCCCATAGACATTTACGACGTAAATGCGCCACCCACCTTGAGATATAAATTCTAAGGTCTCAAGTATAGTTACAACGGCTGCCCCACCCTTCAAACCGAAACGCATTACAGCTTCACGGCAGAAATAGGCAGGGTGGTGGTACCTACCCGCGCGGACTCACAAGAGGTCCTAGAATTTATATCTCAAGGTGGGCATACTCATAAATGCGCCACCCACCTTGAGATATAAATTCTTAGGTCTCAAGTATAGTTACAACGGCTGCCCCACCCTTCAAACCGAAACGCATTACAGCTTCACGGCAGAAATAGGCAGGGTGGTGGTACTACCCGCGCGGACTCACAAGAGGTCCTACCACCAGTAAAAAATTCTATTGCTAAAATGGATGAACGAGATCACAGCCCACTTAATTTTAAGTTGTTACCGGAATCCGTAGATTTTACAATGCAACGCCCTCAAATTGGGTTGCATTAATGCTTCGTGGAAGAAGTAGGCAGGGTAGTGGTATATATCACTGCGGGTTTCAAAGGTGCCCTTTTAGCTCTTATTACACAAATATAGTTTTAATATACATTATTCAGTTTATGCAGCTTTTCCTAAGAATGTTTTATATAAATCGTGGAATCCATGAGAATTTGCTAAGCACGTACTTTATTAGATAAAATAGTAGCTGCCTTCGGGATTTGAGTCGCTAGAAATGAGTTCACCGGGCGTCCTATCCTTTTAGGCCGGAAGCAGACTTGCAGATTATACTTGAGATCATTCAAATAGTAAGTAAGTTCCAATTTTAATTCGGAACAATGCATAATTAGCATTCTGCATTCATATAAGTAATGAACAACAAAAATACGATCTCGCTCGATATATATATGTTGGTACACGTCAGGGATGGCTGAGCGGTAGTTTCGTCATCACTCGTATTCGATCGTATTCGATTGAACTCAGTTTAGTCAATAAAACTTTTCAATAATAATTATTGAAACTCAACACACACAACTTTCACAATGACAGGATAAACCGACAGTTTCGTTGCACATACCGACAGACCGACCGACTGACTGACTGACTGACTGACTGTCAGAGACTCACTGCTGAGACGGACGGAATCACTGTCTGACACGAATGCCACGACTCTGTCCACGTACCGCCATTTTATACTGTGGCGTTACGGAGTCTACCCTTCATTTTGTGATATTTATCAAAACAACATTTCATCATTTAAAATAATAATCAAAACCACCGTCTTAATATTACTAAAAGTCGTTATCCACGACAACTAAAAGTCGTTATCCACGACAACTAAAAGTCGTTATCCACGACATATATATCTTCTTCAACCAGTGTTCACCCAATTGCAGTCTAGGTCTCATATGCACTCCGTTCTTTTCGGTCTCTTGCATTTAACATCCAGTCCTTACCAGTTTGCTTTGACCAGATCGTCGTACGATCGTCTAAAATAAATGCGAAAATGTTACTTATCTGTTACCTATGAAGACGAATTTCATACTTTATCTCAAAAAGTATGTTATTCTCTGTCAACCGGAAATAGAATCTTATCCCAGAGGTTGAAATATTTATAAAATTGGAGGATAGCTCTTCGAAAACATGCCCGGATTAGCGACGTCCGTTTTAGTCACACAAGAACTAAGAAGGTTGTTATGTATTATGTATATCTATACTAATATATAAATGTAAAATATATAAATATGTGGTTTTTACGGATGTTCCGTTATAACTACTGAACCCTGCGTCCGATTGACTTGAAACTTGGTCTCCATGTAGAAAATACATGTACTTAATTGATAGGCTAATATTTATATGAGTGTTGAACTCCCTAATAATAATGACCAAAAATAATAATGTTAAATTTAAATGCCCAACGAAGCGGGCGAGTACGGCTAGTTTGTATATATAATAACAGTGTATTGCATACATTCTGTGCTAAATGCATTAAGAAAATAAATAAAACTATTCCTTGATTCCGAAGGATAGTGACGTTGTTAAGTAGATATGTGATAGATTTTTTGACATAACAGGAAGTTGCAAGAAAATCTTAAGCTATTTAAAGAAAATCATAATTAAAATGGTATGCATCTTATGTGATATGAAGTCGATTTATCAGTTAGTTTAGATCAAAAGCAGATAACCATAGATATCAATAATACCAAATTTATAGCCCAATTGTTGGTTAGCGTTATGAATTCTCTTTAAATCTCGTTTCATGATGGACGTCTCAAGCATCATGAGCATCTAAAAACAAACCCAAAATATCCTCTAATTTTTTTTTTTTTTTATTTTTTTTTTATTGCTTAGATGAGTGGACGAGCTCACAGCCCACCTGGTGTTAAGTGGTTACTGGAGCCCATAGACATCTACAACGTAAATGCGCCACCCACCTTGAGATATAAGTTCTAAGGTCTCAATTATAGTTACAACGGCTGCCCCACCCTTCAAACCGAAACGCATTACTGCTTCACGGCAGAAATAGGCAGGGTGGTGGTAACTACCCGTGCGGACTCACAAGAGGTCCTACCACCAGTAATTACGCAAATTATAATTTTGCGGGTTTCATTTCTATTACACGATGTTATTCCTTCACCGTGGAAATCAATCGTGAACATTTGTTGAGTACGTATTTCATTACAAAAATTGGTACCCGCCAGCGGGATTCGAACACCGATGCATCGCTAAACACGAATGTACCGGACGTCTTATCCGTTAGGCCACGACGACTTCAAAATAGATGGGATGGGATATCTCCGAAAGGATAGCTCCTTTGAACCACGTACTTTCAGATGACAAGCACGAAGTCTGTTCTACTCGCAAGTTGTGTTATGATCCCTACTCCTGATGTACCGATCCTATAAAATAATTCTTCGAAACAAATTATTATATGTAATGTTTACTGTATGCACTAGGTTTGTGTTCCTAATTCTTCTTTCCTTCTGCGGGCCTACTGGAAGAGATTTCAACCTGAAATAAGTAGTGCCCTTGTACTCTGAATCCTTATTCTCGTGTTTCTTCTAACAGCTGTGTGTACAAATTATATTAAATAAATAAATAAACTCTGAGACCTAGGCTAGGCTAGGTATCCATAAAATACTCATTTGGTTAGTGCTGCACCTATTTACTAGACAAGCTGTATTATGTATTAGGAGAGCAAGCACATTACACATGCGTGTCTAAACTCAATAACCCGTTGCAGTATTGACATGTCACAAAAAATTTAAGTCATGGTTGCTGACAGGAATTAACTAGGTATTTCCTTTATTTATTTGTCTATTGAGCACGTCTATTGCTAGTGAACATAATTTATTGTTATATTATACAGTATAAGCAAAACATCTTGGCTGTGCCCCTAGCATAGGTGATGTCAATGAGCAACAGTAACTGTAAAACACGTTAGAAAACAGTTGATACTTTAAAGGCTATTTTCTAAAAGAACTGTCTGTTAATAAGTGCCTAATTACAAAAAAAACATTATTTTGATTCATATTCTAGTCTTAAAATCAAAATGCAGAATAGATAATTTCACATACTTTCAATCTATTTTGTTTTAAATTACCTGTAGCTACAAATAAATGAACTGAATTGAATCGTATTGCAGTCGGTAGACTTCGTGACATGAATGCCGTTAGACACCTTAAGACATGAGGTGAAAGTCAATTGTGCTGCGTAATTGCTGTCTCTAGCCTTGAACCGACACGCATGATAGCTTTGCAGCGAAAACATGCAGGACAGTAGTACCCGACCGGATTCATGAGACTACGCCTTACAACTAGTGCGATTGCAGTGCTCAATCTTTTGAGGACGTTTTGACCGGTGTAATCATTAATTGCTTTATTTTATTTTATAGATGATGACCGAGCTTTGCTCAGTTTTTTTTTTTTTGATAGCGCCCTCTTGTTGTGTCTTTAAAGCGGTTAGTTGCCCTCAATTAAGAAAAATAGATATGTCGGGAAGAGTCATAAAGTTGATTATTGATAAAGTTGATTAAATTATTGAAAACACGAATAAAACAATATTTGCTGAACATAAATCGTAGCTAGATCGATTTATCGCCCCCGAAATCTCCTGTATACTAAATTTTATGAAAATCGTTGGAGCCGTTTCCGAGATTCAGATCATATATACAAGAATTGCTCGTTTAAAGTTTAAAGGTATAAGATTTATTGCGTACCAACATGTTATACATCAGCACAGAACATTACAGGTATCATATACATTGATTTCACACTAAATTTTAACACAATTACAGGTACCGACTGCGTGCATTGATAACAAAAAAGTGGTTCGTTGTATAAAAAAAACTATATATAACATTACATGAAGACCTTACATTATTACACATTTACTACCAAATACGCTATTATTTAATTGAAAAAGCTCATTGGCAAGGTTGTAGACTTCTCGTCTAAAACTGTCAACTGTGCCAGCAAAAACTGCTTTTTACGATATGTATGGGCGAAGATGGAGTGGAACTATTTTTGGTTACTGTCTAAACCTAAATAACAACCGAAGCCTATAGAGATCAAGCAGCAACTAAATTTAGACTCGAATTTTAAATCTCAAACGAAAATAAAATGAAGAAAAAACTTTTAATGGATACCGAAGAGAAACATAAATCTCTAAAAACCCTACAAACACCACATTTTACAAGATCGATAGCTTAAATAGCTTAGGTCTTCACGGACGAATGGCGCTGGTCAAGCGATACACGCTTCAGTGCTCAACTTACAAACCGTGCTCATTGGTCTATTAACCACAGATATGGTTGTCAAACTGTTGCAAAGTGCATCATCCACTGTGTTTCGTGGACAACATGGGGATGTTTAGGTTTTACGATTATCAAAACAAAATGGAATTAATTGGATATCTGACGAAGAGGAGCTTTGCTACATATTTGTGTTTCGTACTGTATGTTGTAGTAGGGAATTGTTCTGAGCGATTGTTAGAGGCGGTCTCGATATTTCCTTTTTACCATCGCACCGCCCGTCACCAAGCCATAAGACTTTGACAACCATTAAGGCTATTTTTGATATGCAGCACCGGAGAGGTAGCGATATTCTGATCGCTTAGAACAGCATACAATCTACTTATAAAAAATCAGCTATATTCAGTACTGAAGGTACAAAGTTCACAAACGAAATAATGCACGAATTAATATATCACAGCTCAAGGCCGTTGTTACATTCGTATTTTAATGATATTAGGATATTGTCATATACAATGCTTTGTAGCAAGCTGACGTAGTTACCAATTACAGAGTAGCTACAATTCGGCTACGTAATTTTAGAAATACATTTTCTTATTTCTACACAAACGAGTGTACACCGAGAAGTTTGTTTAGTTCTTCAATTCGGAAAAAATATATAAGCGGTTGAGAAGTTCCTGAGAAACACCTTAAGTGATACCAAAAAAATGTACTTTTTTTTTGTGTATTGACGCAAGTTTCTTACTGAGTCCTCAGAGAAACCTTAGAACTGCCACCTTGTTATTCTCTATAGAGATTTTGCATTTTTCTTAGAGTGTTTTGTAGGCAGCGGCTTGGCTCTGCCCCTGGCATTGCTGAAGTCCATGGGCGACGGTAACCATCACCATCAGGTGGGCCGTATGCTCGTCTGCCTACAAGGGCGATAAAAAAAATTTATTTGTTCTCGCGTTTTGCTTAAATCGAAATTAAACTTACTTATGTGGATTCAAATACTGCTTTTACTTATCAATCTGTAAATAACAGTCTGAATATTAGTATATAATGTAGTAGAATATATAGTAGAATAACAGTTAACTATTCAACAATAGGATGCAGAATTTTATTTGTGGTATGGCGAACCCTAAAATGTTTTCAACCGGATATTTCAAGATGGATGGAGACCTAACAGCAAGTGGGTCGTGTTTCTATTACGAAGTAGTCAATTGTTTCGGTTGGGATTAGTAGGATTACCAGTGTTTCAGTGCAATCGAGTATTCAACTTACAGCCTCAAACCAATGTGTCCCTATACGTTGTGACATCTTACTCATGACCATTACACCGGTAATCGCTTTACGAGGCGATATTCCATGTTGCTAGAAAATGAAAAAAATTAAGGTTACATTCCTGATGAAGTTCTAAATAAACATTGGTTCGTTTATACTAGATATATTTTTGTTGTCCAACTTTATTGTGAAATAAATACTGAGAATTACATATTCACATAGGATGATAGAGAAAATAATCTTTTGTATCTTAATCAATTAAACAATGGTTATCGACGAAGGCTCTACAGAAAGAAGTCAGAAGAGAAATTCGCGCATAGTCTTTAGTATGTCTTGTTGTTGTTCCTAGGGTTTCTTCCGCCGTAGCATCCAGAAGCAGATAGAGTACCGCTGTCTGCGGGACGGCAAGTGTCTCGTCATTCGTCTGAACAGAAACCGCTGTCAGTTTTGCCGGTTCAAGAAGTGCTTGTCAGTCGGGATGAGTCGAGACTGTGAGTAATTTTTATTATTTTTATTTCATAGCTTATCAAATCAAATCAAAATATTTTTATTCAACATAAATGAAAGTACATACTTGTTGAACGTCAAAAACAACTACCGCCAATTCACAAAAACTATCCTCCGTCCTGAGAAGAACTGGCAAAAAACTCAGCGGGCATGTCTTTTCTTTAAATATTAAAGTAATTTTTTTAAATATAAGATTGGAGGAAGGAGTATTAATTATAACGTAACAATTATTGCAATATTGAAATGCCCGGAGCGAGCAACTCATTCCCATTTTGTGCAATCTCCTAGATAATCATTGACTTAATAGTAAGCTTTATTGCACAGACAATTTTTTTTTTTTTTTTTTTTTTTTTTTTTTTTTTTTTTTTTTTTTTTTTTTTTTTTTTTTTTTTTTTTTTTTTAACATCGTGTAATAAAAATGAAACCCGCAAAATTATAATTTGCGTAATTACTGGTGGTAGGACCTCTTGTGAGTCCGCACGGGTAGGTACCACCGCACCGCCTATTTCTGCCGTGAAGCAGTAATGCGTTTCGGTTTGAAGGGTGGGGCAGCCGTTGTGACTATACTGAGACCTTAGAACTATATCTCAAGGTGTGTGGCGCATTTACGTTGTAGATGTCTATGGGCTCCAGTAACCACTTAACACCAGGTGGGCTGTGAGCCCGTCCACACAGCTAAGCAATAAAAAAAAACCTACCCGCGCGGACTCACAAGAGATTCTACCACCAGTAAAGTTTGGTTTACGTGACATTTCGCTTAATACGCGACATTTATCTTTCTAATTAAAGTTCGGTTTTATTTCGTTTTTAGTTTTTTTTTATTGCCTTTGTAGGCTGACGAGCATACGGCCCACCTGATGGTAAGTGGTTACCGTCGCCCATGGACTTCAGCAATGCCAGGAGCAGAGTCAAGCCGCTGCCTACTACTATTAACAATTCGATGTTTTTAATTGAACTTCAATTAAGTTTACCTCATTCAATTAGCTGAATAAGGTTTTTTGTTATGATTCCCAAAATTTAAGCTTTAAATGGCTTTCCTGTAAAGTTGTAAGAATTTCGCCGTTGCAACTATACTGAGGCCCTAGAACTAATATCTCAAGGTGGGTGGCGCATTTACGTCGTAGATGTCTATGGGCTCCAATAACCACTTAGCACCAGGTGGGCTGTAAGCTCGTCCACCCATTTAAAAAAAAAGTCTTTTACCCATCGATATGTCATTAACGATCCAACTAATCACACAGTATTGCGTTTTGAATTGAAATTAAAAACTAGGCGACGACGTTCCTGACTATTTCACGAACATATTGAATGAATGATGAATGAATAATTTATTTTATTTCAGACAACAACAAGTCCATATGTGTAGATAGTATCGTATATTAGTCATTGAAACATACTTAAAATTAACAACACCAATCAAATAAAAAATATATGTTTATTAAAAACTAGCTGACCCGGCAGACTTCGTAGTGCCTCAATCGATAAATAAAAGACCTAAACTTTTGTATGAAATAAACTTAAAACAAACAAAAGGAATCCGTCCGACGGGGGATACATAAAAGGAAAAACAAAATTGTTATTTTTATTTAATTCCGAGCATTTTCATATTTATCTACCTTTTAAACCTTCTCTGGACTTCCACAAATAATTCAAGACCAAAATTTGCCAAATCGGTCTGGCCGTTCTCGAGTTTTAGCGAGACTTACGAACAGCAATTCATTTTTATATTTATTAAAAATAATTATCAGTTGAATACATTTCAAATATTCCATTCAACTATTATAATGAATGGCGTAATTTTCTTAAACATAGGCGCGGCGCTCTTCGTTTTCCCGAGGACACTGAGCGAATTGCTAGACAGCGATTTTCTTTCATCACTTAGACTCAAAAACGAAAGACATAACGTCGAGAACCGTTCAAAGAATACTCTGACAAAGCGGTTCGGTTCTTTAACTTTTAGTGGTGACCTAAAAACTTTTCAAGTAGATTGCACTGCTTCGGATCGTGCTACACATCGTGTGGGAGATACAATTTAAGTTAAAAGTTTTCGATACATTTATATTTGAATGAGGGATTTTAAGTATCAATTAGCCTATTATCTCCTAGCTACTACTATTATCTCTGGATACTACTAGACTGCTACGTACCACTAAATGATTATCTAACCATTATACATACGTTATAAATAACTTAATTCTAATTCCTGTCCTAAATTCTGAAGCTGACTGAGATTAAGCAGAAGGTTGTTCCATAATTTATTAGTTATTATGAATTCTTATTTTTGGCAAAAAATTGTGAACAAAGTCACGACTTACTTGGAGTAAAATGTTATCGGAGCTCAGAAACGCCGTCACAATGTGATTGCGATCACTCACACTTGGAGTCAAAATTTTAATTGTACTGCATTACCGCTTTCTCAGTCTTCAAAGTAATTTGCGGCAGAAATGGGCAGGATGGCGACACCTACCCGTGCGAGCTCACAATACACCGGTAAATGCTGCTGGTGTAATACTCAGGAAAAACTGTTGCCCATTCTCTGGTGAACCTGATGAGGTAGCCCCCCCTTCACTTGGTCGATACCACACAGCTAATCACAATTATGGTACATATTAAAATATATAAAGCAAATTGTCATTCATTGTCATTGTCATCTTTACTGGTGGTAGGACCTCTTAAGTCCGCACGGGTAGGTACCACCGCCCTGCCTATTTCTGCCGTAAAGCAGTAATGCATTTCGGTTTGAATGATGGGGCAGCCGTTGTAACTATACTGAGACCTTAGAACTTATATCTCAAGGTGGGTGGTGCATTTACGTTGTAGATGTCTATGGGCTCCAGTAACCACTTAACACCAGATGGGCTGAGAGCTCGTCTACCCATCTAAGCAATATAAAAAATCATATATATTTGGGATAAATAATGTTGTTGAAAATGTTAATTATAGACTAAAATAAAGTTTGTATGTAAACTATAAAAAATCTTTGGAAATTCTCATATAAGTATCGCATGTCATTCAATGAATTAAAAACATGAAAATCGAACGTTCGTTGTTTCTAGATTGAAAAGGAAAATCAATCTTCTCGGATGTTCTCCGATTTGTAATTGAAAAAGTCCGTCAGTTGGACAGAGCTATGATGAAAAATATATTTCTAGTCCCACTCGCTATCCCATGTTAAAAAAGAATCATAGATAATGGTTTAAAATACTAAGGCATACGTTTTTGTAGCACGCTGAACTAAAATTGAGGGTTCGATTTATACAATTGCAATGTAATTTTTATTAGATTTTTATAATAATACAAGTGTAACATTTTAAACTAAAACAAATTATTAATAAAAAAAATTAAACCAAAAAGTTTATATCGTTGTATAATTTTGGTGTTTCCATACGTATATAACAGGCGAAACTAATAAAATGATGTCAAAAACTTTTCCTTCAAGCTACGAGCTACGGGATGCTACAGCCGTAGCAATTTCTATAGAGGCGGAAGTTTTCTAGACCATAAATAATAATTTAGATAAGACTATTTTACTTGCTCATTTACAAATATTGTACAACAATTACATTTAAATTTAAATAAAATTTAATTTTTATTAACCTTAAAACATATTCGTAGCTTGAATGATTGAATTTGAAAAACGTGAACGATTTGAATCCATTATTTAACTAATTCTAAGTCTCTTAATTTTAAATAATGGTTTTGTTGTTGTGAAAAAAAGGGGATAGCCAAAACCTAACTGACCATCAGACATAGCAATGCCTTCATGAATACAGATATTCCTTAAAATGTAATTAAGAGCTCAATACGAAAAATACTTCAATAACAATTAATTTCTGAAGATTCTTCTGAAAAAGTATCATAATTTTACATAAACTGTTTTCTATTTAAACGTTAAACATTTTTCGTTTATAAAATTTTATTAATATGTTAAAATTCTTGTTTCAGTTCTGTTTGAAATTATTTGAATTTCTTAATTATTTACAGATGCATTTTATTTTAGAAATATTAATTAAATAATTTATATTACTTTAAATGTTTTATAATGTGTTTCATGCTCACAAAATCGATTCATCAAAGTGCAAACTCAAATAAGCAAACTATTTAAAAATATACTTAGCCAATAAGTAATTCAATTCAAGGTAGCAAATTCTTAAACTTTTTTAAATACGCCCCAAATTATAAACTCATTAATATTAGCCTACAGATGTCCCACTCACTACTAGATAAGGCCACCCCCAAGGTTCGCCACTCGGTCCTGCTCAATAGGTCATCGATGTAGCTTGTGGGGAGCTTATTCACGCCGCGCTTTTGGGTCGTAACTCGAAAACTTTTACTGCATAAACATTGTAATAGCAATTGAAATAGTATAGTCATATGCCATGAATGAGTGAATTTAATATTTTAATTACTCTCTCATAATGTCATTGAATATGTCGAGCTCCTTCGACGTTGCCCAAAACACGTCATTATGTATCTTTCTGATCCATTAACGGTGCTTTTAGGTACCTCAAGCACCAGTCACCGTCCTCGTCAAACCCGTTGCTTACGACGAAGGGCTCGATGAGCGAATTAACTCATAGACACAGCCCACACTGAGTTTCTCGCCGGATCTTCTCAGTGGGTCGCGTTTCCGATCCGGTGGTAGATTCTGCGACGCACTGCTCTTGCTAGGATCAGTGTTAGCATCACTCCGGCTTGAGCCCTGTGAGCCTCGTCTAGCTAAGGTTACGCTGAAATAGCCTCGCAAGGCTATCAGCTTAGATAGGAAAAGAAGAATGTCTAGCAAAATTATATTATAATAAAACTAAAATCAGCTTAGTATTGTGTGAACTGTTTGTGTGAGCAGTTTAACAAATGTCATTTCAATATAAAGCTAGTGTTAAATAAGTGCAGATGATATCTCGTTCGTTCGCAACACGCATCAGTTCCATGAACTCTAGCACCCTAAACGGGATAAGTTCATTAAAGGGATCACACGCAGGCAACGCTTTGAATCAAGCCGCAACTGCAATTTTCTTATCATAACTGCCCCGGTAAGCGATTCCGAAGCGTTGAATACTGAGAACGGATTGTTGAGTCTAATGAGAAAATTGACGTCACGGTCAATCTGTAACTTATTGCGATAAAGGGTTATACAATGAGGTGACAGCTTGAATTAGGTGAATAGCTTAGCTAACAGTAAAGTAACAATTTTGATTTTTTGTTTTACGCCGGGAGTAATATCACGGCCCACCCAAAGTTAAGCAATTACTGGAGCACATAGACAGTTCCTTTTTTTCGAGCCGGGCCAGACCTCCTATGTGGTCCCCACGCCTGGGAACGCGCGGGGTCTGGTCCGCGACTGCGAACCGCGGGCCCACGGATAACATAGACATTACCTACCATGAGATATGGAGATATGAGGGTTGACGTCTCGATCATATTGAAAAGCAGATGCCCTTCCCTTCGAACAGGAGTACACAATTTACTCGCGGCAGTTGATGGTGGTCTTAGCCCGAGTTGGTTCAGAGAAAGTACTTCCACCAGAGACTGTTAGTCGTTAGCAATCGCAGTTTACTGCTGAACATTACCGCCATACCGCATACCTTTTTACATATGAAAAGAGATAGCTATTCAAGTTTAATACTATACACCGCCAAACAAATTTTTGATATACAGCAATTATTGAGAGTATCATTTGCCTAATTCTATTTTGTTAGTATAGTGAAATAGTCAGAAATTCCTTAGCATCATATTAACCTCAAAGGACAGAACAATACACGAATTTAATTTTGAATGTTTTGTCACAAAGCTGATTAACATAAAAAGCTAAATCTCCAAGGTAGTTTTGCTTTTCAAATCGAATAAAATAGTCATCATCATGTAAACGTCGAAAGGATAGGCGTAAAACGTTTTTTTATTTTTATTTTACACAATCTTTAGCACAGGGGTTTCAAAAATTTTCATTGCAATGAAGTGCAGTAGCATTGAATCTCAACATATAAAATAGTTCTTAACGTATGCAATTTAATCTCAGTTTTATGCAGCTGCATTGAACGCCGCCTATAACTAGTAATGGAAATCTTCATTGCCTAAAAGGTTTCAGTTAAAATCGCTATCTCGATCACTATATATCGAACACTAGATATAAAACAGTTATCGACATGTCCAAATACAACAAATATATTTTTAAGCAGTACAATTTTCCACAGCTGTCCGCTATGGTCGTGTGCCCAAGCGACCCCGGGAAGCTAGCCCTTCGGACCAAGAACAACAAGAGCAAGACCCCCCACAGGCTCCGCAATGGGAACTAGCGAGAGAGCCACAACCCGAACCACAGCCCGAATCGCAGCGGGAAGCACAGCGCGAGCTGCAGCATGAATTACCTCCCACATCGCAACACGAACAACTGCGGAGAAGGCTACAAGAGCCGCCGCAGCCTCAAGAGCTCCAACATCATCGAGCACAGCAGCTAGCCATTGAATCCGTACATCAAGCACTGCGCCAAGCACAACAACAAAGACTGCAGCAAGCCCAGCAAGCACTTCAACAAGAGCAACAACACCGAATGAATCAGGCTCTGCAGCACGCACAGCAGCAGAGACTGCAGCAAGCGCTGCAACAAGTACAGCACCAAATGCTACAGCAAACACATCATCAGAGACTGTTACAAGCGCAGCAAGTTTTGCAGAGAGAGCAGCAACGTAGACTGCAACAAGCACAGCAACAACTCTCACAAGACCAGCAAGAAGCGCAACAACTAATGGTACAAATGCAGCAACGAGTTCCCGAACCCGTTGCCGGACCTTCCACTGAAGACCAGGAGTCGATGCGAGCTGGCGTCCATCGGGATCTGATCGATCAAATCACGAGGGCTCATATTGAAAACAACAGCTATAGGGAAGGGCTTCGTGAGGAACTAGAAGACCGGACTGAGGTACTCAAAATCGAAGGTCTAACCACCGGCCGTAAGTATTGCAATTTAAATGTTAAATTATAAATAACCCACCGATTTTGAAATTGCTATGTAAAAACTATTCAGTTGCAAAATGGTCTAAATTATTTCTTGACCAAACGCACTTGACGGTATTTCTCTTCTTTATAATCCGACAAGATTCCTTTTGTGTATGAACAAAATTGGTAGATGGTCGCCATCTAGCTGAAAGTAATTTTAAAATTATTTGTAAATAAAGGAATGTTTCGCTGGCCTAGTCAATAATGAAATTCGTAATGCCCATCGAGCTATGGCCTCCGCATATTTTTTTAATGTTAGACATTCGCCGATTGTGGCCTAAGGTTAAGACGCCCGGTTCAAGCGATGCAGCAGTGTTGGAATCCTGCAGGCAGGTACTAATATTTGTAAAGTAGTTAACCCAGGGGGCAGTCGTTGTACCGTAAAAAAACGGAGAATTAGAACTCATGTTTGAACGTGGGTGGCGGCATTTATATTGTAGATGCCTGTAGGCTCCGGAAAACCACTTAACACTAGGCAGGCCGTAAGCTCGTTCACCCAACAAAAGCAATAAAATCAATAAAAAATATGTGCATTGAAAAATTCCCTTAAACGTCTCAGGAACCCTCTTACTAATTAATCTCTCGTACTAATCTCAATCATACACAAATAGAGCCTCACCGCTTCAAAAAAGTACTTCAATAAACTAAATCGATCTAACCTAAATCAGATCGTTTACTTTGATTTAAAATTAAATATAGACACATCTCCCAAATATTAGAGTACTTACACTTTTGAGTACCAGTTTTGTTTTGTAATAATTATTAGCACTAAATTAATTCCACTACGCAGACGAAAATTTAGTTATCTTATTTTATATTTAGCATTCTGCACTTTGGCATTGGCTTTAGGTACGTATAAAAGAAAATTAAAATAGTTGTCATGTGTATTAATGTGTATGTGTTTAGTACATCATCATCCGCTGTCGCCCTCGCCTTTATTATACGAGTACAATGTTTTATAAAATTTAATACACACGTAATGATCACGCAATAAGGCTCACTTTAGCACATAACATTTACACGAAACTGCTTTTAAACTCACACATCATCGACTATCAAATGAAAAAAATATCAACAATGAAAATGAAAATTATAGAAAACATTGTTTTAAGAAATTTGGGTTGTCCTTTTAATCTTCAACATTGGCTTTATTAAGCTTATTATGTTTTCGATTTGACTCTCATGTGTATAGAACAAAAGTAGAACCTTCAAAGATTAATTGCCTGAAGTACATGTATAGACCGATATGTCTGCACTGGAGTACCAAATCCGCAGGAAGGTACAAATTCTTCCAATGACGTAATAAACTCATAGTCACGAATGATTTCTATAAAGAACACGATGAAGAAATAAAACAGCCGGCCGTCTTGAAATGTTTTATACATACATACATATATTGCGGTCATCATACTACATTACGCTACTAACCTGCATTCATATAAACGTGTTTATGTATTATATGTACATATCATTTTTAATGCATAATTGAAGAGCTCCATTTAAACTCAAAATACCATATCTTTTCTGAAGTATATAACCGAGAACAATTCAATTATACTTTCATAAAATTATCATTGAATGCTATTACTGATATAAATGCTTCCTTATTTCGAATGGTTTCCCCTCATTTCATTCGTATATGTTGTGCTCTGTACTTATTGTACTTGAACTTGTAATCAATGATAGTATTTTATTGATGCTTAGCCGGACCGGTTGCGAACAATGCACCAACGAATCCAACGAATAGAGTCACCGAGATGCGCTCCGTTCTATGGCACAACGTGGCATTACGGATGACACCGTCTGTTCAACAAGTGGTCGAGTTTGCTAAGCACATCCCCGGCTTCCAGAATCTTCAACAAGACGATCAACTCATACTCATCAAAGTAAGCAAATATTTTGCCCAAACTTGATAAGCTCATTTCTATTCTAAAGTTTTTTTTTATGTAAAAATATTTTGTTTTATAATTGCGAGCGCTATTGAATGTTTTGCTTTTTCGATTATGAAACTACATTTTATTTAGATGCATTATGAAAATATCGTACTGTGTATGCTATAGTGCACGGCGAAATAGCGAACTTTTTTAAGTTTTTAGTCATTACGGCTCTCCTGCACATCAGAGCGGTAGATTTTTCTTTAATTTTGAACAGATATCAAACTTGGGATATAATGATATAACGAAATTAGGTTAACATCAATATGTTTTGTAATCTAGCCAGAAATCTAATCGCATAAAACAGCAGTTACAATTGATTTAAAGCGAAGCTTCAAAATCAAATATCGAATTGCTAAACATTTTGCAAACACAGCTTTAATACGATTTAACAGACATTTTTCGATTTGTCGCAAAATATTATACATAATAGTGAAACGGTTTCATACAGCTTACAAATGTCTTTACAAATGATATATTAATGAAAGACTTGGAAATGTTTCATTCCCGTATTTGGCAATAGCGAATAAGTTATATATGTATCATGCTCCAAATTATTTTGCTAATGAAATCATCGTTTTTTTCCGGGTATATTATATATTAAAACGACAATAACTGTGAACTTATTTTTGTCAACAGCTTGGGTTTTTCGAGGTGTGGCTCTCAAGGATCGCTAGACTTTCCAACCCCGAATGGCTCTGCTTCGACGATGGAACTGCTATCTCGCAAAATCAGCTGTCCGTTATTTATGATGTAAGTTTTAAATCTACGTCTAAACAAAAAACATAACAATATTGGACCATTTTCATAAATTTGACAAGTTAAAAAAATTTGATAAGTGGGTCCCACACGAACTGAACGATTGCCAGCGCGAGGAAATTCAATACCCGAGAGTAGGTACAAAATACCTCTGGAGAGTTTGTTGGCTTTTTTATTTGTTATTGCTTAGATGGGTGAACGAGCTCACGGCCCACCTGGTGTTAAGTGGTTACCGGAGCCCATAGACATCAATAACGTAAATGCCGCCACCCACCTTAAGATAAGAGTTCTAAGGTCTCAGTATAGTTACAACGGCTGCCTCACCCTTCAAATCGAAACGCATTACTGCTTCACGGCAGAAATAGGCAGGGTGATGGTACCTACCCGCGTAGACTCAGAAGAGATCCTACCACCAGTACGGTACAGTGTACGGGACACGTGAATTCTTCAAGAAGGGATTTGAAAAAGTATTACTGCGCTAGCAGAAATGGATCCATCTGTATATAGAAATAAAAATATTTTTATAAAAAAATGACTAACTTTCTTTAAAAATAATATAGGTTTTTTTTTATTTTTGAATATCTGTTTCGGTATCTAATCAGGCGCCGTTCGCGAGCGGAGTTTTAACTTATCTTTGGGACCTCGCAAAGCTACGGTTAACCGAAGAGGAATTGGCTATATTTACAACCAGCCTGTTGCTGTCCCCGACCCGAGCTGGACTTACCGACGTGCAAGCAGTTACAGATTTACATCAAGCTGTGGTCGACGCTATGCAGTCTTTGGTAAGTGAACACCGAACAAAACTTTTAGCTTACTAACTTTAGGAAAGTGGTATTAAGGACTACGAAAACAGGAATAATATTACAGTACAAAAATTTTAATGCTCACAGGTGAACAGCAATGCTGGAAGTGGAGCTCCGGCTCGTCTCGAAGCCCTTATCAATGCTACACACGAAGCCCGGAATCTCGGTTTCCGTCATAACAATTTGCTTGAATGGTGCCGCACAAATTGGTCCAGGCTTGTGGTCCCAGAATTGTTCGCTGAAATCTTTGACATTCCTAAAGTTACTGTATCTGCAAGCAACGGAAATGCAGAGCAGCAGGCAGAAAACGCTGATGCAGTACCTGAACAAGCAGTGGATCAAGCTCCTGAACAAGCTGCTGTACAAGCAGCTGATGCCGTAGCTGAAGCTGCGCTTGGACTTGCTCCGGAACCCATTGCTGGACCTTCCTATGAAGAACCAATAGCTGGTCCATCGTACGAACCAGTAGCTGGACCATCATATGATCCGGTGGCTGGCCCATCTTACGAACCACTACCTGGTCCGTCCCACGGACGGACGGCTTATGTAATTGCTCACACAGCTAACCACCAAAGACACGCAGCTATAGATGGACAAGCTCGAGCTGCTATCGGTAGTCAACGTATCGCAGCTCTTGGAGGCCAGATTATGGCACATGCTGGTGGCCAAAGAATCGCAGTCGCTGATAATCCCGGCGTACTGGCTTGTCCTAGGCCAGAGATGGCGGCTCTAGGTGGTCCAGGTATTGTTAATTTTGGAGGGGGCCTGCCAAGTATTGCATCTATTGGGAGGCCATCTATGATCCCTCTTGGCGGAGTGGGGATGGCTGCTCTCGGTGGTCCTGGTATAGTTGCTGTCGGAGGTCAAGCTATGGCAGCAGCTGCTGGTCCAGGTATGTCTGCAAACGGTAGCCCTGCTATGGGGGCTGGCGCTGGGCCAATCCCAGCCATGGACCCTGCTGGAGATCCGGCAATGGCAGCACGCCCAGCTCCGGATCAACCTTTGGATCTGGGTCCAGGACCGGCTTTCTAAGCACCAAAACATCCTAGCATCTCTTTGCCATTTAAAAGAAGATGAAGTTTCAGATTTTGCATTCTGTGTCCGTGTCAACTTTAATGTATC
The DNA here is from genome assembly GCF_030267445.1 of Bombyx mandarina. Classification (NCBI taxonomy): domain Eukaryota; kingdom Metazoa; phylum Arthropoda; class Insecta; order Lepidoptera; family Bombycidae; genus Bombyx; species Bombyx mandarina. The sequence goes on along the minus strand of NC_143208.1, from coordinate 19,107,239 downwards.
ACTTCTAATTTAGATAGCAGTTCTTTAACCGCACTGACATTAATTAGTAGATGGATCGGATAGTAGTAGTCACTCATTTGAATTTGAATCACGACGAAATCCAGCATTTATCCTAAGTTCTCATTAATTTATAGCAATCTCTTTATGGAATAGTATAATATATAGGAAGCAATCTTACGATAGTTCATTTTACTGTAATATAACTAGTATCTGTAAAATAGTATACTTTACACAATAAATACACATAATATGGCATCAAATCACTTAGCTTAGAATTAGATTACACCAATATGTTTGAATTTTAATTTTTAGATAGATAAATATGTAGACTTCAGATATATTACTATGAAATTAAAACATGGATCAAAATTTACGTAGATATTCCCTAACTCGAATAAATTTGAAATCTATGATTAAAAATTATATCTCATATATTAAAGTGGTAATACCTTGAATTAAGCAATGCTTTAAAGACACACATAAAAGTCATTCAAATCTACCTAATATTTTAGACTTACTGTAAGATTCAACGAGTTCTATGACCGATTTCCAAAAATACTTAATATTACTCAACGTTTCCCTACTCCTTGCGTGGATAATCCTCAATGCTGAGGGTCGTTGCCTCTCTTAACAGCTTTTTCCTAGACTACCCTGCGCCAGCCCTGCCTATCCTGGGCTGCGTGTATGACATCGCAGACTGAGGCGCTGAGGCGTAGAGCGTATTTGGTCCGAACAACGCCTTGGACTTTTTTTTTTTTTTTTTTTTTTTATGATTGAAAGTTTACTGGTGGCCCGAAGACCTTTCCAGTTTCACCAGGACAGGTGGGCGAGCAAAGGCTCAGCCAAGAGGGGTGGGATTTGCTAGGGGAAACCTGCCCCTAGTATTAGAGCTGAAGGCATCTAATGCAAAGGTTATTGGATCTGATGGATCCGTAAGGACGTGTCTAGGGCGTCGACGGTGACTGGCTCCTGCATGATCAGGATTCGGGGAGTAGTCAGCGGCGGCAACGATAAGGCGATTATCATGACGCATAGCCTTATCGAAGTATCGTTCCGACGCTGACTTCATGTATTTCCGAATTGATTCGAGGCTCAGGTCGTCGTGTAGGTCAACGTTCCTCACGAACCACGGAGCCCCGACAGCTAACCTGCAAAAGCGGGATTGTAGGGATTGGAGGGTGTCTATGTGTGTGCGGGCCGCGTGAGCGAACACCACACTCGCGTAAGTCATGACGGGCCTTATGCAAGTTTTGTAAAGTGTCACCTTGTTCCGAAGGGACATTTTACTCCGCTTACAGATCATGGGGTAGAGTCTACCGAGAATAAACGCGGCACGGTCACGGACTGATTTTATATGCGGGCGGAATGTCATCGATGCATCCAGGGTAACGCCCAGGTACTTGACCTTCCTGGCCCAGGGTATGGGTTGTCTAAAGAGAGTAATCGGGGGTGTGAGATTCCTCCTCCTAATCCGGGAGGAAATCCGTGTGGAGCTTCCCCTCTGAAATAGCACCGCAGTACTTTTCGCTGGGTTGATGTCTATGCGCCATTTTCGGAACCACTGTCCTAGGGCTAGGGCTGCGCTCTGAAGCTTCTTCGCGATTAGGGACTTATTTCTACTAGAATAGTAAACAGTCGTGTCGTCGGCGAATAAAGCTAAATGGGTCGGCGGCGACCGGGGAATATCGTTGACGAATAAGCTAAATAGGAGGGGTGAGAGGACAGAGCCTTGCGGGACTCCAGCTGTGAGAGGTCGTGGGGAGGAGCGGGTTCCCTCGACTCGATATCGAAAAGAGCGGTTCGACAAGAAGTCCCGTATGATGAGCACGAGACTATCCGGCACGCCCATGTTGAATAGTTTGAAAATCAAACCATTGTGCCAGACTTTGTCGAACGCTTTTGCGACGTCGAAGAAGAGAGCTCCCGTGTATAACGGTTTTGGTCGATTAAGCCCCACAAGAATGTGCTCCGTGAGGCGGTGCACCTGTTGAACGCATGAGTGATTTGTACGGAATCCGAATTGTTCATCGATGAGAATGCCCTTGGATGAGACGAAGTCTCTGAGGCGTTTGTAGAGCAGACGCTCATACAGTTTGCCTAGAGACATGAGGAGGCTAATCGGGCGGTAGCTCGTCGGATGATTTTTTGGTTTACCGGGTTTATGTATGCCGATAACGTCCGCTTCTTTCCACACCGCGGGAAAGATACAGTTCGCCATAGCGGCATTGAAAATAGATGCCAACATCACGATGAGTTGGACGGGTAGAAGTTTAATAACGCGGTTAGATATACCGTCGGAACCGGGAGCCTTGCGAGGACGTAGGTCTTTGATCAAGTCTTTAACTTCTATCGGGGTGACGGGTGGTAACGCATCCGATGGTGGCAAGGAGGCTCTGCGTTCTACCTCACTGTCTACTAATTCTACATGAACAGGGTCCACGGATTGAGTGCTGGGCGTGCACTGGGTTTGCAATGTATCGGCCAGCAGCTCTGCTTTTTCGTCATCATCGAACGCCGCGAGTCGGCCTGAGGGGCCTACGAGGGGAGGCATAGTTACTACCGTATCCGATTTGAGAGTACGAGCTAAGCGGTAGTAAGACCTTTGGGAGGGCGCGAGTCCTTCTAAGAAATCAGACCATCTGGCATCTCGGACTTCGGCGATGCGAGACTTTACGTCGCGTTGTAGGGCACGCATTCGAATACGATTTTCCGCGGTAGGATACCTGTCGTAGGCGCGTATCGAGGCGTTCTTAGCTCTAAGGAGTTCCCTAATATCGTCGGACAATTTGAAGCGGTGAAGGAAGTCCTCCGCTACAACTTGTTTCGATGACCTATCTAATGTCGAGGTGATGTGTGACGTTAAGATGTCTATGGCTTCAGCGGTATCCTGAGGAGACGGGATAGAGTCCGGGTTAAACGGGAGCGATGGTGGATCAGATTCAGCCAGGCTGATGCCCAGCGTGTGCCAATCCACCACAGTCCTCGTGACGGGAACGGAATCGGGAGCGCGACCGAGCTTCATAACGACGGGACGGTGGTCTGAATCTAACTCTGAAACTACTTCGATCGAGTGTAAGCGCAGAGTTACGTTTTTTAATAACGCTATGTCGAGTATATCCGGGCGATGCGCGATATTTAGCGGGTAGTGAGTCGGGGTTAGCGGAGCGACGATATCGAAGGCGAGATCATCGACTAACGCGTCAAGCCGCCTGCCATTCGGGGTTGTGGTGTGTGAGTTCCACCTGATGTGTTTACAATTTAGGTCGCCCGCCAGAATGACAGAGCTCCCCATACCAAGCAGCGCCTTGATATCACTGCTTAGAACGATCTTATCCGGTGGAAGATAAACGGACGCGATAACGATCGGCGCGTGTCCCGTCAGTGAGATTCGGCACACTGATGCTTCGATATTAGCGAGCGCGGGAGGATCGAGCGGGACGCAATGCAGGGCTCTTCTATAGTAAATGACGGTACCACCACCACGGGCAGAGAGCCTGTCGTTCCTGACCATGTTATAGTTCGCGATTTTAGGGTCACGGCGCGCGGGCTTAAGTAGGGTCTCCTGCACTAAAAAGATATCAATTTGATGGTCACGCAAAAAGTTAGAGACCTGATCACGTTGATTTGCGAGACCGTAAGCGTTAAAAAATCCTATCGTTACGGATAGGGGCTTTATTCTACTTATATACGCCATTGATTACCGGCGGAGTGAGGGGAGGACGTACGTATTTAATGACGCGTATACGTCGGCGTATTCCTGCACAACGGCGATAAAGTGTTGTGCAGTGGAGGCAGCGCGAATGGCGTCGCCCAAAGCGTTAACGCGCTCAAATTTGATCGACTGAAAGAAGTCGATCGCTAAAGCGAGATTTTCGGACGCGGTCGGAGGGCAAGTCGCGGGAGAGGGACGAGTCGCGGGGGCGGGACGAATCGCGGAGGAGGGAGTTGTAGCCGTGTTCGTGTACGGCAGCGGTTTTGCCCAGGCCGAGACACTGGGCACCGCCGCCGGAACGAACGCTGGCTTAGCCTGCGACGCAGAGGGTGCCGAGGCTTTGATGTCTGGGCCGGAAGCTCGGAGGCGGTTTTGGCGGGCGACGCGGCGATTTATTTTAGGGGCTCGGGGGCAACCACGGTAATTCGCGGGGTGACCCTGTGTTCGACACAGGACGCAGCTAGGCGGTTCCGTCGCGGTTTTTTGGTCGCGAGCGCAGAGGGCCGTGGCGTGATCGCCCAAACACTTAACACATCGGGGGCGCGCGTGACAGTTACGGGAAGAGTGCCCGTACAATTGACAGTTATGGCACTGGCTAGGAGTGCCTTTTTTATGGGGGGCTTCGATGGCGATACCGGAGAGCCTACAGACGGTCTGTGTGTTGAAGATTTTCTTACCCTCGGGGGTAGGCTGGAGGGTGACTAGAACCATATTATATGGCTCCCTACCGCGACCGGTGTGCATACGGTGCACAGAATTCACTGGAAAGCCCTGTTCTAACAGATCGGCCTTGACGAGCTCTACATCTAACTCTTTAGGGATTCCGCGTATTACAACGCGGAGTTCGCGCTCCTCCTGGAGCGTATAAGTATGGAAACTTATACGTTCCTTACGGAGGTAAGAAGAGAGGGCCCTATGGTCGTCGGGTGTTTGAACCTTAATTTGAATGCCGTTCGCGAGGTTACGGGCATTCGTGAAATTTATATTTTTGGCCTTAAGGGCCAGGCAAACTCGATCCCAAGCTGCCTTCTCCTGAAGGATAACCGGGGGAGGGGTCTGGGTTTTATTTTGTGCCACCGGACGCGGCGACGGAGTGGCACGGGCTGGGGGCGCAACGGGAGTCTGAGGGCGGGGGCGCGACGCGTTCACGGCTTTGCTAATTTTAGCGGCCGCGGGAGCTCGAGACTCCGCGGCACGCTTCTTACCCTTCTGTACCAGGGTGAATCCATCCGTCGATGAGGCGGGGGCGAGGTCGACCTCCATGTCCGAGTCAGAGTCGGAGCACGAGGAGGCGGGTGCAGGCGACCTACGAGCAAGTGTAGGTGTTTTAGAGGGCGCGACGGAGGCCGCGGATGATCGCTCAGCTGAAACGATGGTCACGGCGGACGACGCAGAAGCTTTTCTCGCCAGTATAGGCGACACGGGAGCGGCAGGCACGACAGAGGCTGCGGTGCTCAATGCAGAAGCTCTGCACGCAGGTACAGGCGACGCAGGAGCAGCGAGCGCGGCGGAGTCCTCGAGAGGGCTCGCAGTGTGATTGGCCTTGAAGGCCAGAAACTCTGAGGCGAGCTGCGGGTGGCGAAGTCGGAGGAATTCCGCGAATACAGCGTCCATGATCGCTGAGTACCCAGGTGGGGCGGCCCCGGGTCTTGAAAACACTCGCCTTGCGGCGAGGCCCCAACTTCTCGGACCTGAGCGGTTCTATTGAACACAGGTGGCAATGCGGCGCGATTACTACAGGACAAAGAAAAAGCACAACAAAACAGAAATTACAAAAAGAAACAAAACAAATAAATACTTGCAGGAAACCACTTTGTCGGCAAATGTTCCACGAACACAAAAATAACTAAAACAAAACAAATAAAAGCTTCCAGGAAACACACTTGGTCGGCAGATGTATCACGAACACAGGCCTCGCGAACAATGGCCGGGCTAACAAAAGCCGGGCGAACAAAGACCGGGCGATCGAGTGGACGATGAGCACGTCCGCACGTGACGGGTGCCTCTATCGGAATGACCTTGGACTTCTGCCTCTGGGCTTTCTTCTGCGTACCTTGCCTGATACCGACAGCTTTCCTAAATTGTTACCTCTCTCTCTGAATATGTTTCCAAAGCGTTGAAGCCGCATCTTAATCTTGAGCTCGGTAAGAGTGGTTTCGTTGGTTCGGTACTCTATCCAATGAATCCCAAGCATTTTCCTTCAACACCACATCTAAAACGCGACGATTCGTTGGCGGTCTGCTTTCTTGAGGGACTAAGTCACTGCATCGTAAAATGAAAAAGACGAGGGAGGTAATGACATGCTTCTCGGTATTCTTCAAAATGTTTCTATCCGCCCATACACGGTCCATTTAGACCACTGAGATAAAACTCTTTGCCATAGCACTCCGTTTTCTGATGTCCTTCTCACAGGATCCGTTGCTAACTACGATGAAGCCCAGATATATGAAATTCTCTACGACTCCCAGGCTTAGCTTGTTGGTCAAAATGAGAGAAAGGATGCGATCGACCATCGTAACGTTACTGTTCCATACAAAGTTTTTACGAATGAAGTGGCGTTTGCAAAATTTATCTTTTTAATTATACATAAATATATCTACTATAGTGTAAAAAAAATGTGTTTTTGTTTAAATCAATATATTAATGATGTTACATAACGTAGTGATAGTATTCATAAGGACAAGTACAAGCCGTGTTTTTATTTAAAGCCATTTATCCACGATTCGACACAATGGAGCTCAGTTGTTTTAAAAATTACAGTAAAAAACTTGTAGAATAAATAAAAAAATAGATTATTCCTTCGTATAAAATGATATCTAGACTAAGATTTTAAATAGCTTAAAGTAAGGCTTAAAAAAACAATTAATTTTATGAATGAGCAAAATTTATTGCAACTACGAATACTTAGTAAGTAGTAAATTCCTATAAGAGCAATAATACTAATCCAATCCTGTTCCATTTGCCCGGGCTATAAGCTTAATCAAGCCAATCAATAATCAATAAAATCAATAATAATAACATTACTACTAATACATTGTCATCGCCCATCAGTAATAACAAATTAAATTACAAAAACAAAATATTGGTTTGTATCCTCTGATAGAAAACCTTAATAGTTGATTTGAAGGAGTAGGTACGTTGAAATTTTTAATATTCAATAAAATGATAATGAACTAGAATTAATTTTAGCATTGTATAATATATCTGTATTCATGTTAGACAGAAGATATGTTGCTTGACTTTTATGTAATTATCAATAAAATTTTCCACATTTTAGAAAGATACTGCTAAAATAAAATAATATTAAATATGTTAACCGATAAGTTATGAAAGTTCTTAACTTACATACAATCTACAATTTGAAACTTTGACTTCTTGTAATATAATCGAGTAATATTGTTTGTCTTATGCATTTATATAATAGTTTTAGTAGGAGTCGATTTAGTTGTCTTGGAGAGCACCGCCATCTTGAATGCGCATGCAACGTTGTGTGATAAATCAATTGTGATTAGAGTTAGTGCAATAAAAATCTATTCTGTAAACTTTAGCTTTAGTAAACTATGCGAGTCCTTAATGAAGACTTACTTTTCTTTACAATGTCATGCGTGTATACTAATAGGCGAGTGAATGCTAATTCGGACTTTGGATTTTAATCGAAATTTTCTATCTTTAGCTGTGATAAAATACTCTAAAAGTTATAAAATTATCTTCGTAATATGTCTCTTGAAGTAATGTATCTCACACAAAAAGAACCTATCACTAGAGCTCTTAAGAAAAGTGAGATTTTAAAATTGTATTATAAAATAGTACATCGATATTTATCGAAATGTGTAAAGTTTACCTAAAATAATCACTTTAAATACATTATAGGAAGGGTAACAATAAAAGTTTACACTTTCTTCTAAGACATCTTTGATTTGTCTCATTTATTTTACAAATATTTTTTACAAGTAGTCGCTATAGTTTTCCTTAAGTTTTTTAAGTTTATTCATTCATAATCTTAAAATTTTGAAGCTATGATATAAAAGTAATTTGATCTTTTTGAACTTGATATGTTATTTTCTGTTAGTTCATTATTGTATTGTTTTTTCAATAGTGTTGAAATTATATTATTAATGCAACATTGGTTGCATTTTTTTAGTTCAGTAATTGTTTACGTATAGATTAACTCTGACACTTAGTTATTTCTTAGCTTTTCTTAAGAGAAGCATTTATAAGCTTTTGATTTTTTTAGTTACTAGATCATGTAGTACTGACGATATAAAAATAAATGATTTAACAAAAATATAATTTCAAGTGTTATTAGACGAGGATATCCTAATTTAGCATAAGTATTTTACAGTTCAGGTTTGTACCGCTCGAGAAATTGTGACATTAGGTTTGACAAACCACTGAACAAAACAGGATATCTTGCTCGTGTAGTTTGTAACTGTGGTTGGGCGAGACAAATAGCGTAATGTGTATTTTGATAGTCTTGTCTGCATTTAATAGTGTTTAGCGTAACACGCATTTACTATATTTGCTTAGTTTTACACAATATATACCTATAAAATTAGAAGAAACTTTATAGTTAATTAGTATTGCGTTTTTAGATTTAGTCTATTAAAAATCATTAGGTACACAAGTTACGATTCTCACTTGTTCAAAATCCGAATTATTATTATTTTTCGATTTAAAATATATAATTAAATTTAGGTACTTTTAATTTCGTTCGAATTTATAGGTTACTCAATTGTAATTATATTACTTTGTGTTTCAAAATTTTATTATGATATTTCTATTGTTATTTTCATTATTACAAATATTTTACTAGTTTATTATGAAAGATTACGTTTTTATGTAACCATGTGTAATGTGTAATATTTTTCAATCTTGTCGTGTGAATTCTGATAGATATTTACTAAATGTTATATTTATGTTACAAACTTACCTATAGAATTGGGATATCCAAGCTCGATTTGAATGTAATCGATAGAAATAAAATTATAATATTTTAGCTTCATATAAAATTGGCCATAGATAACCATCTTACTTACATATTTATGTACTATTAGAGTTATTCCTTGGCAATACATATGGTGCATGCCTATTACTCGGAATGAGACTTGTTTACTGTACTTTGGATTAACAACTGTTGTGCAATGATCTCTCTATGTAATGGTTTCAGTATTTGAATTTCTATGGTTCTGGCACTTACCGGAATGCCCTTTTAAGAAGACTTCGCAATTGTCTATTAAAAGATGTTCATAGATTCAAATTTCAATAATAGTAACAAAATAAATTACTTTTGACACAACATGAATAATTCCATTTACTGGTCAATCTTATATTCAATTGGGTTATAATTTAGTAGATTAATAGCTTATGTGAATCTTAATAAATCAGTCTGGAATCTTGCTATTCAGTTAGTTTGAAGCTACGACTAAAGCCATGCCATCATACCGATGGCACTAGCCACTTATTATGATAAAATTATGCCACATTAAGAATCTTAAATATAAAAATAACGACACGGATTCTAAATTCATAGAACTATGCTGAATTGTGATGATCACTGATGATTCTCAACGGTATTGATGAGATCATAATGAGATGATACTAGGTCTTCAAATAGTTGCTTAATTATAACAGCGCTTGGGTGTGTAGAAAAAATTCGTAATATTCAGATTTTCTATATTTGTCGAAAAAATATTTATTTAAAAAACTGGCACAACATTACTTAAACAACGATATAACAGTTAAAAAAAATTGAAAAATTCGAACCATCCAACGCACAGCACATGTAAATGTTCGGTCTGAATTAATAAAAATCGTATTTTGCAATGAAATTTACATATCAATTGTAACCACATTTATAACGATCATCATAGATATCTATAAGACGTCTTCAGCAAACCAGTAGCGGTCAAGCCTCTTGAAATCAAACGCATTTCATAAGTTTTTTTTTTTTTTTTTATTGCTTTGATGTGTGGACGAGCTCACAGCCCACCTGGTGTTAAGTAATTACTGGAGCCCATAGACATCTACAACGTAAATGCGCCACACATCTTGAGATATAGTTCTAAGGTCTCAGTATAGTCACAACGGCTGCCCCACCCTTCAAACCGAAACGCATTACTGCTTCACGGCAGAAATAGGCGGGGCGGTGGTACCTACCCGTGCGGACTCACAAGAGGTCCTACCACCAGTAAAAAGTGGAACAGTTGTTATTTCAAACCAATTGAGACTTCAAATTGACCTTTTATGTAATCCGGTATGTTGTATATATGCGGCGAATATGTTCACAAAAAAAAAATAACATGAAAATATCACCACTATCGACTCTCACAAAGGTTAAAATTCGGAAAAAAATTATCTTAAAATCTGGAAGTTTCCATAAGCCGCCCCTAAATCTTAGAACGCACTTTGTGTTGAATTGTTAGCAACCACACGAATTTTGATGGTGGACGATCCTAATTTACTCATTTTTATTTATTATTTAATCGTACATACCTCGTCGAATATTTCGAAACAAAAGGAAAAGTATTTTTGTTTCGAACTCAGGTAGGTATTTGTTGTTGCTAAGAACATTAATATCTAATTTTATTCGTTTTTTGTTAGTTTTTTGGTGTTTCGAACCACTTATTCGAATTCTTAATCACCGTTAATAATTTGTAGAAGCTTTAACACACATCGGCACAAAGCAAATCAACACATTGAGCGAAACAATACTTATTAATTTTTAAGAAGTAAGTCTGTTTGTCTTTACGCCTTTTCTCAATCGATTAAGAAACATTTGTCTCTACGGTTCTGAAGTTAATTGGTTTACTAATTGTATTACGCGTGTTTTAATGTAATAAATATATGCGTAGAATATTAGTGTTTTATTTAAATTATCCTTTTTATCTCACATCAAGATATGGAAGATTTATTACTTTAGCCGAAACTTTCATTCCTCTACGTTGGCGGACAGACTAACGGCTCTGGTATGAAGTGGTACAGTACACCACGATAGCTACTAGCCCAAAACCACATTATTTACCACTAGTAACGCGTGGATTCCATTCCAGGCCTTAAAAACCTAGATCAGCAACAAGTTGTTTTGACAGCTACTAATATTAAGCTACTACTAATATTATTATTAATAATATATATTACCAATGATTAATCGATAATTATTAGCATTAATGTATTAGCTATTTTAGTAGATTCTTTTAATCTGGAACAGTCGCCTAGTCGGCGGGTTTGTTGTTCAAGCGTGCAGGCTAGAGGTAGGTTTTATGTTCGTAGGCGTTCCTGAACACATGTTTGGGTGTACATATCGTCTTCTCGCATTAAAACTGTATAATCTCAAAACTTACTAAATTTTACAGGAGTGTTTTAAAGGTTTAACATATGATATTTTTAATATTAATCATCTTTGCAACCATTTTTTTAAATTTTTAACCCGTTATATTATCTGTCTTTTAAAATAAGATAAAATTATGTATTAATTTTGTCTAAATATAGGTAAGCAAAAAAATAAAAAAAATAAAACTAAACTACGCTCTTTTGTCAGTATTTATGAGGGAAATACTGGTGATACCAAATTATTCCGCATATTAACTCAATTTCGAATATTTTTGGAAATTGTACACTTTTAATGCGAAAAGAAGATATACTTAAAAGAAATGGTATGACTCGAATCGTGTATACGCTGGACATAAAACTCGTTATGATCACGCGCCCTTCGAAGTCCTAAAACAAGCCATCTATTTTAGTTAATTCGCACAAACAACGCAAAATAGCTACTACTATTACTAAAATCGCGTTCTCCTTCAAAATTATCGTTGAGAATGCTTTTTTTTTCTTACCTAAGCTGGTAGCCTTAAGAGGCTATTCCAGCGTAATCTTAACTAGTAGGTGAGCTCACGGGTCTCAAACCTGACGACGATGCTAACACGAACCCTAGCAAGAGCCGTGCTTCGCAGAATCTGCCACCGGATCGGAAACGCGACCCACTGAGAAGATCCGGCGAGAAACTTAGTGGGCTGTATCTTAGGGTTAATTTACTCGTCGAGCCCTTCGTCGCAAACGACGGGTTCGACGAGAACGGTGACCGGTGCTTGAAGTACCTAAAAGCACCGTTAGTGGATCGGGAGGATCCGAAATGACGTGTGAAGAGAATGCCTACATTTCCTATCTATTTATGCTTACATTGCTTAGATTTACACTAATTACTGTCCAAAAAACAAAAACCTGACTTCTTTTTAATTACTTAATATTTAGTAACAGTAATGAAACACAAATAAGCAAATTTCACATCGCTTTATTTAGCTAACTCTCGTATTGCCACATTCTTAAAATCACATCGTAGAACATTAAAAAAAAAGTATTAACACAAAATATTCTTCAAAAAGAAACTAATATAAGTTTCCTTAAACAATTCATAATATTATTAGGTTTAATCTTTTTTAACAACAACAAAGCAAACAGGCTAAGAGACGATTTTAAAACTTAAACTTGGACGACGAACGCAATTCCTACTAAATAATACGTTATGAATCAACATAACTGTATATATTATGAAATATACATAAATACATGCTGAAAGAAATAAAAAAATCTTCATTACGTATTAAAATCGAAAATTCATTTCAAACATCTGTAAGTTCCAAAGAGTAACAAGTCAGAAATTTTAATACTATCTTATGGTAGTAATTATACTCCTGTGGCATAAGAATTGAACGGTATTCTGTTTTCAAATTCTTGCTCATAATAATTTCAATTCAACAAATTTCTGCCTTGTTATTATTTAAAACACAGATATTGATTTCATGAAAAGAGCATGCATTTTAATCACTAATTAAATGACTACATAAAAATTTTACTGTTTTCATAATATGTAATGCAGAACAACAGGTTGTGTGTATGTGTATGTGTGTGTGTGTGTGTGTAAGTTATTGACCACTCGCTGAAGCTAAGTTAAGCTTTTAGGAACCCTTGACTAAATGCGGCGAGTGTGGCGCGACTGACGTGAATTTAATGAAATCCTCACATCGCGAAGTCAGTATCGACACCGGTGTGCGTAGTGTGAGTTTTTTAACTTCTCGATTGCGGAAAAGTTGACTCAATTTGTATGGAGTTCCAACACCATATTCCAAAACTCACACTAAGCACACAGATAAAAGTGACATATTTATTTTATATTATCAAAAATAGTGGTTTACATGCAGTGTGCTTAAATTCAGTACACAAACAAGTACAGATTTTACCAGATTTAAAATTTTAAAATGACATCAGAAAATTCAAATCAAAATCCAGCATGAATTCTATTTATTTCAAGTGAAACTAGCGGGATCTGATCATTTTTAATAATCATTTAATTATAACGCTCGACCCGATAGATATGTTCGATTAATATAAAATGTATATGAAAAAAAAAGACGTAATGTTTAAATCTAAATCACTAAAAATGACAATTAAAGTACTAGGGCATAATAATATTATGTTACAGTCGTTCTGAGTATTTTTGACTTGCATTCGACAGTTTGAATTTTAAATGAAGTACGCTGTGATATGGATAAGAAGAACGTATTCCGAACTTCTAAAAAAATTACAAATCCTTTTGCGTTTCGATTCCTTAAAAATATTTAATGCCTACAATATTTGTTTACGGATCGGATAACTAATTCACAAATGACTCGTCTGCACGTTAAGTTGGATTAACATCTGTTTAACACGCTAAACTCTAAAAGACAGAAAAGTAATTCATACCCACGACACCCGCCTCAAAACAATATGTAAATTCAAACTGTCGAACATAAATATAATCATCAAACACGTAAACTGTATAATAATATTACACGATGTCTTACATCTGATCTTGTTCCACCCTAAAACTATTAAAGTCACAAAATAATTTATTTAAAAAAATCAACATAATAATTACCATACAAACCGTACGTACGAAAACTATCTAACATAATAAAAAACAGTAAAAAGAAAAACAGAAGTACAGAAAAGAGAGTGCGTGTACATCATGCAATACTATTTAATTTACGACGGGAGTTAGAATACTGTTATTATACTGTGTTTCGTGTGACCGGTGTGAATCCGAACTGCGAATGCTGCATGGCCTTATGTAGTTAGTATATTACTCATTATACTGTAATATTATAGATGTTGTTTTACTTATTTTTTTCTTAACTATTAAAAACAAAACTCAATATTCCATACTTAAGAACGATAATAATATATGAAGCGAAATTATTTTTAAATTATAATGTCTCATGCAATGCCAAATTGTTTTGTAATAAGAATTTGTAAGCCTCTAGTCATGAGGCGTCTTAATTTCTAAGTTAATTTCTGAACACATTTATACTATTTTGCACTAGTTTTTACATTTTCCCGTTTTTTCGAAATCAGTTTCGCGACTGTTACGCTTACAAATTTACCATGTTTGATAAATTTTTGTTGTAAGTAGACTAAATCATACCGAATGATTGAAATACAAAAACAGCTTAACAATTATTAAAGTATTAAATGTAACTTCTGTTAATCGCTGGACGAGTAAGCATTTCGAACTAAACATCACCATGACACTGACGTAGTCTGTAGCAAAGGCGATGACGACATTTTATTCATAAGCGAAATCATTTGGCACTTACAGAAGGAGCGTAATTTCGGCACCACTAAACTATCATTCTGTGGTTTAAACTTACTAAGATCGAGCTAAGCAGTGTAAGAAAAAAAAAACATTTTTTTTGCTTATTTTAAATTTCTCCAGCATCAATTCGCCAGTGAGCTTTGAATTTTTATTTTAATATGTATCGCTCAATATTAACATGTAAATGAAAATAAAATATAATGTATTTTTTTCCAATTCCAAAATTTAAAATGAAACCATTATTTTTCCCTCATTTGATTAATACTAAAACACAAATCTATCTGACGTATGCAATCAAATTATCAGAAATACTTATCCGTGTTTACTATTATTTATTATTTAACTATCATCTTAATACGTAGCGTTTTCTTTTGTTTTCATTTCGGTTCAATCTCAGGCCCTATTCAAAATAAACTTTTTTTGTATGAATACCTTGGACCCGATTGAAATGCATTTTCGACCTAGAATTTCGTCAGACGGAGCCGTAACGAAAAAAGTCGGGCGGCTTAAGCAGAAAGTCACAGGCACATACAAGTAATCTAAGCAGAATCAAACGTATGATGCAAACATAATTTAATGATTTATTTTTTCATTATTCTAACATCAGAGTGAAACATCGTGATTTGGACACTACGAAACCGTCATTCTGTAGCAAGAAATTTTCGTAGTCCGGGCCAGCAGCTGGTACTAGTATGTCTTAATATACATAGATAACGAACGCGCCACAAAAGCATGCTCCTGTCTTGTTCCTAAGTGTATGCGATTAGTTAACGCGGTGAATGTGGTTAACATTGCTCGCTACGTAACAGCGTCTAAGCTGCGAGGGGTCTATGTGTGGCGCGGCAATTCCAACGAGCATCCCTGTAGCTTTCAGAGAATTTTAGCGTTTTAGGTTGATCTTTCAGGTTCAGTGTGTTTAGTGCGAGTTTTTTAACGTTTTCGATAGCGTAAAAGTCAACTCAAATTTGTATGTAGTTGGAACAGCACCCCTAGCAGCAAACGTGGGCAAACGTTCCCACTCCATACAAATTTGAGTTAAAGTTTATGCTATCGAGAACGTTAAGAAACTCGCACTAAGCACACTGTATCAGCGTCACTGAAAAGGCAAAACCAGGAAAGTTAAAAAATTTTGGACATCCTCAATAGTGCGCACAATTCGTCACGCCAAGTCTGATAGATGTTTTACAAAGTACGGGGGCGGCCAGCGAGCTTGCGTTCTTGGCTCTGAGATTTTCATACAAAAAATGACGGTTCGAATGTCGCTAATCTTGATCTCACGGTATCGTTTGATATCTCTGCGACTGCAGAAACTTTAGTACCGTCTCCTTTTTATACCGTATGTTCCACTGGGAATTATCTGTTTAGATTTCTAATTCCGTCATTTTCATTCCACTATATCTACACACAGCTTCTACTATTTTAAATCACGCATTTATCAGTTGAGCGTTTTCAACATTTTTCTTTTGTTAAGCACTATCCTTTCAGTAGGCTGCGGCTTGCTTGCGCCTTTGGCATTGCTGATGTCCACGAGCAACGAATACTACTAGACATAAAGTGACCTGTATGCTCGTCTGTCTTCGAAGGCTAAATATTAAATGCTTATTGAATTTTAAAACATTCTCAATTAACGGTATTTAGAAAGCTTAGTCGTGTTCGTTTGCATTAGTATTTACTAACGTGTTACATTTGTACAGCCTGATTTATCATAACCATACGGACGCGTAGCAGGGGATAGAGGTCGCATGATTCATATCCAAGCTGTATATATATATTTTAATGCCAAAACCGTACCGCGACAAAATGAATTATAGTCTATTAACTATTTTATCTTGCAGCGACATCTATATGTTCCAATTAGGAAATTGACGGCACCATCGAATAACTTCAAATCATCACGTGCGAAAATCGCTATAGAAAAGCCTTAGATTATAGGAAGTGTAGAGAAAAGTATTAAATAGTGTGTATAGTAATAAATTTATACGTGTAAATAAATTATATTATGTATCAATCTGTTAAATAAAGTACGATAATATGTATTTTATTTAATGCAATCAAAGGACGGAACGTTAATAATTGAGAGAGAACGAATTGTACTCGTTTTGTTATTTATCTGATGAAAATTTAAATAGATATATATTATCTAAGCACTTTAAAACGCGGGTGACGATTCGGGAGAATTTAGACACAACAATTTTGTATCAAAAATCAGTTTTTATAAATGAGTCACAACCACTTGTCAAAATACTTCACATAATAAATACTACATGAATTATTTTATATTGTTTATTATTATTATAATTAAATGATATTATTATTTGTAGCCTCTTCTAGAATTAAACACCCTGTTAGGCAACATTGCTATTATTCCACAATGGTGTTCACAAATTTAGCATTTTATTTTTATTTTTGCGTAAATTTTTCAATTCAGATGACACACATATATATGTATTGTGACATCTAAAATTTTAATAGATATATATACTATGTGAAGTATTTTTCTTGTGTTCGATCTCCTAACCTAAATACTACGTGTAATATAGAAGAAATGTCAATCTCTGAAACGGGTAACTGTATTGTTAGGCTCATAAAATCTAGTAATTTGTACAATACCTAAAGCCTAATAAGAAAAGTCTTAAATATTTGCCCGCCAAGTTTTGGGCTAATTTACTTAAAGTCTATACTTTTTTTTGGGAATTTATTAGTTATAAAAAGCTCCTCGTCTATGCCAGATAAAACCATTTCAATTACATGTACGGTGTTATTAAGATTATAGACAATATATTTGTTAAGAAATTGACCACTTCAACTATGTGACTCATCGAATGATTACGAATTATTGACACAACTATTGACCAAGCAAGTAGTTCAGGTTCACTTGGACAATGTTATTTTTGTGGCATCCTTTCAACTGTTGACTGTATTTTTTCCGAGTAAGTTGGTTAGGGCAAGAAAAACCGACAAAAATTATTAAATTTTTTTTGTTTGTCAAATCTTTGCCACTATACGAAATTCGTTTTTATATTTCAACTTCAATCAGTGTATTTTATAATTATTATTTTAATGTTAATTGTATTGCCATCGTGCGTTTAGGATAAGTATTTCTGAAAGAGCGGTCTATACCACGTTTATAAATCAATTCATTGTTATCTTAAAACATAATCATTCTTGTCATTTATAACTGCCACGCGAATCTTTATCATTCCCTCAGAGCCGCCAACCAATCTCCAACGTAAGCACAAGTAAATTCGACCACCTGCATTCTGTATTTTTATATCCCATTCTGTCAGTGCCTTCTTCTTATTAATAACTGTTCCTTTGATCTTGTGTTTGAAGCAATCACTACTATATTGTTCTGATATAAATGAAGTGGCGCCATCTAGTCTAGCATTGTGTAGTTACATCGGAATGGCTTTTGGCCGTGATCTATGAAGTCGGTTTGAAATTAGCTCCATGCTCCGTGTTACACAGCTATAGACTATTTTACCAACTTCTCGATAGAGGGAAAACACTGTATGTTTCGAACACGATTTTGTGTATGATACACAGAAAATTGTTTATGCAACATATCAGAACCAGAAAGTTAGTGCAGCATAAGCTAACAAGAGCTAAAATTCTATGATATTGAATAATGTCAACCATCATGACCAAAAACAAGAGATTCATTTATCTACGAACAAAATACTAAGAGTTTGTTAACAAATTCCCTTTTACCGAATAAACTTTCAAAATCCATTAAAATATTCACCTCGAATTTTATCTTCTTTTTTTTCGAATTTTTCTCCTTTCAATTTTTTCACCTCGAATTTACCTAAACTGGTGACGATCAAACTATAAGTGTTGCTTATTATTAAATTAATTAATCGACAAAATTTATTGTATCATTTCATTTGTGAACTTTTTCACTATCACAACTAAATATCTATTCGAATCTAGTTATAATATGTATTATTTTATTAAATTCTCTGATCCAATTTATATATATATATATATATACTCTAAAACACTCGATAGTGGAAAAGTCATGCATAGTAATGAAAAATATATATTTAAATACATAGTTTAAATTAGTAAAGTATTAACTTTTATTAAATTTATCAGTGCATATTAATGTAATGTAAATATTGCACACACTAGATACATACAGAGCATAGAGAACGAGCATTTATCAAAGCATGCTTTTTTGTTCATTATAAGACGTAGTGCTATATGCGTGCAGGCTATAATAAACAATTTCATTAAAATTGAAAAATGACGATTGTATTGAACAAAGCAGTCCAAAGTTTCACATTGTCTATACCAATCTCATTCTTCCTGGTCTAAGTTTAACTGATAATTTTTTTATTGCTTCAATTTATAATGCCATACGTTCACAGCCCCTTGAATTCACAGCTTTTATTATTATTTTGTAATGTGGCAACATCGTTAGGACCCGTCTACTGTACTGGCAACACTTACAAGGAACTTTTTTGGCAAGCATCTCGGTTCTTTCTCTTGATATTCGCAAGACTAACAATGCTTTGAGTGAAATTGAAAGTTGGTTATATGAATCGAATTGAATTAAAAATCCTTACAATTTAATCGTACTACAAGAAATTACAATAACACCGTTACATTATATAATTTATATATTATGTATGTGAAGTAAGGTAAACTATAGTATTTTTAGTACAACCTATGTATACCTGTTTAGTATTATACAACACAACATCGATTTTAATATAAAAAATTTGCCCTTGTTTTTGAATTTTTTTATGATTATTTTTAACGACAACTTGTTTTGTTACTATGAACAGTGAATAAAATGCCTTATGTATCTAATTTACAGTGCTTATAATTTTTTCTAGATTTTCACATTAGATTCCAAATAACTATACAGTTCACCCTATTTCTTGTACAAGTACCACTCATTATGCTTTTCGTAGGACATGAATAAATAATTAAGAACTTCATTATTATATCGCATTATTTCACACGCTGCATTGATGTCTGCGACAAAAACAATAGGCGGGACCAACGATCACACTAATCAAACAGTATGCAAGCAAAATTGGAAACGACAGACAAGCGACATTTACGAAAACATAAATAAATAAATAAAAAAAAAAACAAAACGAACGCACCGGCGCTGGTAAAATGCTTGAGCGTAATTCTAAACGATTTGAATACTGCTGTGGTGTATTGTTCTAAATTATTTTCAAAGTATTACAAAAGCTCTTTAATACTATCGCCAGTGCGGGTATGTATAATATTTATAAATATATTTTACACACGCAAAAAACTTTTACAAGCGAACAACGCTCGATAATTCCTCGTTTAGGAACATAAATGAATCTTCCCACCATTCGTGTAATCACTTCAATATTATTCTGTTAAATATTATTTATATTTTAATTTATATTGTACAGTGACGCATTCAAACGCATAAGCGATTGCAATAACATAATAATAATTCATAACTGTGTTCTCTCTAGATATATTATCCTATTGTTACGAAATATGTTTATAAAAAACGAGCCCCGTTAGTGAATGTTTGTACTGCAAGCCTTTCTAGTAACGCTGTCGAAATCCGAAATGAAACTTTCTATCTCACTCTTTATAATTCATCACTCATTCTATCTCACTCTAAGGTGAGCGCTTGACGATTACAAATGGTGGAACAAATTGAATTCCGATCTTAGGGGTATATTAAAAAAATATATTCAGAGTCGAAACTTATTTGGTTTTTGCAACAGAGTTAGCAATGCATTCGTAGTTGTGACGTCACGATTCAATCTACTATACCTGAAGTGATTACAGAAATTGATGTTTCGTACAATAAAAACTATTGTTTACTATTGAGTATATGCTTAACGGGCTTTAGGTATTCTCCCGGATAAGTTTTTGCTTAAAAATCAAATTCTTAATTCTCTTTAAGGGCAGAGTTATAACGTAATTATTATTTAGTGTAAATCAATATAAGAATATTTTGTTATATTCATTTTATTAAGTATATTATTCATTTTACATGTTACTGTGTATACGGCTTGGATATGATCGTTTAAACTTCTTTTACCTCAATTAAATTCGCGCTCATTACAAACCGCGGTTTTTTTTGTATATATTCAGGTGAATTCATACATAATAATTTAGTTTTACACAAACATTCGTGACTTAAAATCGCACAAAAAAAATCACAGCTTTAAAAAAAGAAAAGGAAGACAGAAAATGAAAAAATAAAATCTAAAATTCCTCATTTCTTTTCAAACAAAACCTACGATACATACGCTATTTTACATCATCCTAAATCTACGAAATGACAAGAGGATGAGTTTTAAACGTTGACATAACGTCGAAAATAATAATTAAGATCGGACAATACTGATCCTTATATCAATTTACACTAGGGCGAGAGTGGCTTGAACGGTTCGCGGCCTCATTTCTTTGTGGGCGTCCCGCGCTGGGTGAGGCCTTCAAAACGTTTGAACGTGTAGTTTATGAACACCCAATCCTTGTAGGCTACTTCGCCTTCTTGGCTGGTTGGTGCGGCAGCTGAAACAAAAACATTAAAAGGTACAGATTAAACATTACTGGTCAATAGCAAATAAGTACTGGACATAAGAAGTAGGTCAGGTTTGAACCCCGTGAGCCCACCTACTAGCCCGGTAACGATGATATGGTTCCCTAGACCATTAGCATAAATAGAAAAAAGAAAAAATAATTTTGGAACAATTCATTTCTTAAACAAAAACGCTTATTAATTACAAAAAGTGCAGCATCAAAGTAATCTGTCGGTACAAAAATATTATATATAAAGAAAAACAATTAACCTAACCGTGCGGACTCACAAGAGGTCCTACCACCAGTAATTACGCAAACTATAATCTTGCAGGTATCATTTTTATTACAGGACGATATTCCTTTAACGTGAAAGTCAATTGTGAACGTTTGTGATATGCGTATTTCATTAGAAAAATTGGTAGCCGCCTGCGAGATTCGAACACCGGTGCATCGCTACATACGAATGCACCGCACGTCTTATCTTTTAGGCCACGACGAATATTTTTCAAGTTAAAGTTTATAATACATTAGCGACTATATAAAAACGGCTTGAGTTACACTGCACTAATAGCTCACAGTCTGATCAAAGTTGGCTTTTTTTTTTGCTCCTATAGGCCATCGAGCTTACGGCCCACCTGATGATGAGTGGTTACCGTCGCCCATGGACCCCAGCAATGCCAGCAGAGCCAAGCCGCCACCCACTAACAACTAACAGTGTACAACTTACGTATCTCGAGCTTCACGTCCGGGAAATCGTCGAAGTTGGACGTGTCGTCTATGGAGCGTACTTCCACGGATATAGCCGCCGGCCGCTCCCTGACGTGCGACCAGTCGACACCGCGGAAGAAGGACACCGACTTTACGTCTTCTATGCCGCGTTGCGATCCCAATCTGCAATGTAATTAAAAACTATACAGGGTGATGTTTTTTGGGCTATACAGCAGACCGTAACAGGAAATATATATGATAATTTAACGCCAAAAATTATTATTTGTTGCTAGGATGTGTGAACGAGCTCACAGCCCACCTGGTGTTAAGTGGTTACTGGAGCCCATTGACATAGTTTTTTTTTTATTGCCCTTGTAGGCAGACGAGCATACGGCCCACCTAATGGTGAGTGATAACCGTCGCCCATGGACGTTAGCAATGCCAGGGGCAGAGCCAAACCGCTGCCTACCAGCCAATCTACATCTACAATGTAAATGCGCCACCCACCTTGAGATATAAGTTCTAAGTTCTCAGTATAGTTACAACGGCTGCCTCGGCCTTTAAGCCGAAACGAATTACTGCTTCACGGTAGAAATAGGCACGGTCGTACCTACCCGTGCGGACTCACAACACGTCCTACTAGCAGTAAACTAATTGCGAATACTCTTCGAGTTACAAACTCTAACGCTGTTGTTATGGACATCAAGCAATTGTATGAATAAAAATATTGAGTTTTAACTAAATCGAACGACACATGTCGTTTATTTTACTTCAAATAATTAATACTTTAGAGAAATCTTGGCATTCGCAATTTAAAGCCGCCATACTCGTGCCAACACGATTGATTTCACTTTATTGACTCCAGTAACCACTTTAATCTAGTTAAAAGAACATTCTAGATCGCATAGTTGGACTTTCGACATTATACGTTGACAACGTGCTTTTTATTTGTTTATTTACAATCATACCGATATATGCGACACAATTTAACATTGCATTAAACAGCAGTTAATTTTCAGATTAAACATTCTCACCTGCGATCGGGTTCCGAACAGAAACGCAATATCGTCTCTCTCGCTTCCTCGCTGATGGGAACCTCGGGGGGGAAAGTCAAGGATTCACGCCAGGACATAACTTTTCTGTACGTCTCCTGGGGTGATTCGGAGCAAAAGGGCGGGTAGCCGATCAACATCTCGTACCTGAAGCAATCGATAACGCCATCTCGAATACGAATTTCGTAACCTTTGTTTGCTGCTACTAAACAACAACAGACGATCGAATAAATGTGTTTATAGAATTCTAACAATCGCATGTTCGAAAATAAAAAAAAAACTCTGTTACAAAGTAAATGTACCTAGTTAATAATATTATTAATTTAAATAAACCTTTTTTATATCGTATTGCATCTTAATTTCACTATTCAAGTTTGTATTGAAAAATTTTACACCCTTTATTAGTTCGACATTGGTGACTGTTTAAAGTTAAAGAAAGGATGTTATTTTAATTATTATTTATCGAATTATTAACTGAAAATTTCATTTGAGTAGCATCAAGTGCAGTAAATAGTCTATTTTTCAACTATTAATACGAAACCTTGAGGAGTCGTTTTCTTTATTCTCAACGTGCGATTCTACGAAATTTATTTCATAACGAGACTATTAAATCACACTTGAACAGGCTTACACGCACAAAAGGCATTAGCGAAATAGAACGCAAGGCTTACTAGGGTATATTGTAATTACAAGTATACAATAATACTAGTAATAGTATGTATTGGTATACTTATAAATATTACTATTTATATTCGCGACACTCTTCAGAGTATTAACAGAATCAGTGTACTTAGTGCGAGATTTTTAACGTTCTCGATAGCGTAAAGCTAACTCAAATTTGTATGGAGTTGGTACAGCGCCCCTAGCGGCAAACGTAGTCAAACGTTCAGACTCCATACAAATTTGAGTTAACTTTTACGCTATCGAGAACGTTAAAAAACTCGCACTAGCCACACAGAGCGAATTTTGAACTATTTTCATTTACTACAATTTGGAATTTTAATTACATTAAGCTAGGCACAGCAAGTATACATTGTCTATGTAATTTATGTGTCCGTTAGAAGACAATGGTTCAGTTTTAAAAAGCTTTATCCTCGGTATGGAAATATTGCTACATTCCCGGAGACCACTACCGGTTCACCATGACTGGTGGAATACCACGGCGGCTCAGCCGCAAGGGAGTTATGTACGAAGGCTAAATGAGATGGGAGCTTTTCGTTATGCACAAGTGCGTTGCATACATTCAAATGCAATTTAAGAGTTCGCAGTTCGCTTTTGCTTTGTAAACGCGTTGGTCGCTTTTGCATGGATGCGGAAATGAATTCGCTTGATCCAGAACACGGGAATAATATGTGAGAATACCTAATCGATTTGGCAATTATGATTTCGTAAAATATTTTAGTTACTTTTCGTATCAACTTCGATAGGTACTCTCATTTA